>NW_017673832.1:35779-53917 GCF_001879085.1 Nicotiana attenuata
CCCCCCAATATAATGAAACTCTTATTCTACGCTCTTCAGACATAATGAAAAAATGCTGGAGAATTTAACAACAATAAACGTTTCAACAAGAGTTAAAAAAAATTTTGAATGAATTTCTATACAATCCTAACCTCTTTATATAGGAAATGGCTAGCCGGGAATTTTTTTTTTTATATATAGCGCCCAAAAAGTGGGCACTATACGCTTTTGAATTATTGAAGTCAGGAATTATTGGTGGGGCCAGAAAAAAGGTGTATAGCGCCCAAATACTGGACGTTATACATAAAGTTGTATGTATAGCGCCCCGGCGCTATACCTGGGCGTGGCAGCTTTTATATATAGCGCCCAAATACTCAGCGCTATACATTAAGGGCACAATTAACGTTAATGTATAGCGCCCAGTATTTGGGCGCTATATATAAAAATGTCATCTTTTTTTGTTTTACACCTATTAAAGTGCTACTTATCCAAAAGAATCAATTTTGGTTCCGAACTCCACACAGAGGACACATACTCAACTATTCGCAAACAGAGGGGAAGACTAGGACAAGATCTATCATCTATGTATATTCTTTGCTATACCCATTGAAAGGGGGCGGGACCGACACTAAGTGAACTTAAAACAAATATTTTAAAATATATTTTGCATTATCTCAACATGAGTCTGAGTAGGATGCAACTTATTAATTTTTAAATATTCAAATTTTAATTTTAAAATATTAAATTGACCTAATAAACAATTTAACTTTAAAGATTAGTCAAATTGATCCGAGAAACGAAACTTCTCACATAAATTAGAAGAGTGATTGTTCGGAGAAACTCATGTATGAAAAATTGTGTATTAAATTAAATTACAACAAGAAGTAGTCTTAGGAACTAAAAGCATATTCAGTTAGAAAATCGTAGCAAGAAGTAGTCAATGACTCGAATACAAGAGATCTAAACAAATAAAAAAAAAGAACTTCCAAAATATACAAAGTACTGCAGTTTATTATATCTCCAAAGAACAAAATAAAATAAAATAAAATTACAAAGCACCAAAATTAATCTAAAAATCAAAGCCACCCATATCTCCCATGGCATCCCCATAGCCATCATCATAAGCAGCCATCTCTCCAACATCCGAAACCATATCTCCCACCAACAAACCACCAAGCAAACCAGCACCCAATCCCAAACCTAATCCACCTCCCATTCCAAACTTGTTCTTTTTCTTAGGCTGTTGCACCGGTGGATATCCGTACCCAGGTTGTTGTACGGGTGGATACCCATAACCAGGCTGTGGTTGCGGGTATCCATAACCCGGTGCACCACCAGCAGGTGGGTATCCAGTGTGTGCATACCCACCATAAGAAGTTTGAGGAGGAGGAGGATACGCATATCCGGAATTTTGCTGATTATAAGCCATACCATATGATGCACCAGCAGCATGTGGCGGCGCGGGATAAGCAGTAACAGGCTCATGATTTACCTCTTTCTTTTGATCAGCCGCTGTAAATTTTTCACCAAATTTGTAAGAAAATTTCAAAGTACCTTTCGGTTTTCCGCTCTCTGTTATTACTGGATATTCAACAAACCTCTCGGCTGTGCCATTAGAAGTAGACTGATTAAAGAGATCATGAATAGGAACAGAGACTTCACCAATTTTTGTGTCACCTAAAGTACGTTCAGATTTGAGACGAAAGATGAGGTAAAGCCCTGGTTTTGTGAGGGAAGTTTCGTCAAGAGTGAATTTCATAGAGTGATTCCACTTAGGATTTGTGCCACTATTTTTGTGGACGAAGGTCTTTTGCTTATTGGTTTGGTTAGGATAAGAGATGGAGACTTCAACATAGACATCCATTTTAGAGAAAGTATTGACATTCTTTATGCCGTCTGCGGCAATAACTTTGATATCTAATGGACGTAACTCCATTGTTTTGGATTGTTGAACTAGCAAAGAAAGAAACTAGGAGAATGAGAAAATAGTCGTGAGAAAATTCTGTTTGTTTGACTCTGTTTATGGGGAAAGAAAGAGTTTTATTTATAGGAAAGGATAATAATGAAGGAAAAGACAAGGAAAGTTCACATGAACCGACTCTACACAAGTTGGATTAAAGTAAATATATTAATCCCCAATAAATTAGTGTTTTTTTTCTCGTCAGCACCAATAAAGCGGTTAACTGGTAAGTAAGCAATCACAATGAATTCAGGGCCATATTCAAACGTATATTTTTTATAAAAAAATATTTTAAAAAAAAATTAAGGTTCATGATCAAACTTTTAGTAGAAAAAGAATATTTTAAATTAAAACAGGAGCAGCTCTTGAGAAGGATAAATAAATAACTTCTTACTAAATTATATATTTTTAAAAAAAATATATAATTAGAAGTAGTTTTTAAAAGTCTGGCCAAATACGAATTGTTGTTCAAAAGTATTTTTAAAATTGATTAGTTGAATATAAATTTTTTACTTTTGAGAAAATATAAGTTGGATGTTGTACCAACATGGTTAAAGGATTACAAATCAAATGTAGTGGCAAATATTTAAAATCTTGTTACCCGTCCACTTGGTCTATTTTCCACCGTTACTTTTACTATGTAAAAAGAAGGTATCTATTTTAATTTTTTCTTAAAAAAAATAAATTAAAAGAAGGTATCTAATTCGAGTATGAAGTGCAAGTACACGGTTACATTGGGTCCATAAGTAAAAGGGCTAATTTGCTTTTCTGAATGGGTATCGTCGTTTCGATATCCAGAAAAAGCGAGAGTGTCCTACGGGATTATGATAAAATAGTAGACGCGTTATCCCCATCAGAATAGTATTTATCCCTTTTCCTTATCTTAAGCGCCCAAGTCAGAACAAACCTCGCGTCAACTGCGTGTGGAAATTTTAGAATATACCCAAACGGCCTTACGGAATAAGCTAACGCAATTTTGACGAAATTTCGAAGGCATGATATGAGAGTATTAATTTAAATAGAAAAATATAAGTGCTCCAACTATAAAGATTCTTATCATTTTATATTATTGTACTATTGTGTTTTAACATAAAAATCTCATGTGAAAAATTATATAACTAAAAGAATTTCGAATGGTCATAAAATCATAAGCTCTAAAATACTTGATCACTCTATGGAAGTCCAAATTATACATGAAAAATGCTTTTTTTCTTGACAAAATACGTAAATAAAGGTGGATCTTTATGTAGATTTTTCTTCCATTTCTAGTATTCTTTTTTCTGCTCAGCTAAAACCACACAAATTACAAATATTTGAAGAATAAGATAACCGAATATGCTTTGTTTTAAAAATAATTGCTCTAAAATCGTATATAACGATTTGAAGTATAATCATATCTTGGGAGATTTATGTCTAGTCAAAATATAAAAGTCTTCTATTAATTTACGATCCCAAAATGGTGACATATATGGTGGTGGAATTGGATTCTTCACTAGCACCAAAAGTCTTTTGGCCAAGCCGTCAAAAATTGCTTATTTAAAAATGTGATTTTGCTCAAAAATATTTTTTATTTTTGCAAAATATCAGTTTGTGTTTGACCAGTTCATTTGAGTAGTGTTTTTTGCAAGTTCATTTAGTTTGACCAATCTTTTCAAAAAGTACTTTAAAGTATCAAATTACGAAAAAGGGCAGTAAAGGTTTAGTCTGCAATTAGTATTATTTAAAAAAGAAAAAATAAATTTAAATATTTATTATAAAAGAATCAAATTAAAATATAAAATGTAAAGTAAAAATATAAATTATAATTTTCAACCAATATAAAAATAGTTATTCCAAAGCAATAACATTGAGTATTTGATACTCCATTACCTATTACTTACATGATAGTTTAATATATCAAAATACATCATTCAATATAAATTTAATATATACTCTTAAGAATAGGAGAAAGAGAATAAAAATATGATTAAAATAAAAAAGAGAAGAAAGATATAGTAGAAATAAAAAAAGAAAAGGAAAAGAAAAATAAAAATTAAATGAATGAGAAATAATTTGAAAAATATAAATTTATTGTAAGGTTGTTTTTGTCTTGAATAAATTAATTTATGCTTTTGCTTCTGCTTTTTGAAAGAATTCAGAATTTGTAACTTCTCCCCAAAATCAAAAAATTTACTTCTGTTAATGCTCAAAGGAACTTTATCATTTTGGACAAACACCTTAAACTTTTCAAAAAATACTTTTTTAATTTAAAAAATATACTTTTAGCCTCTGAAAAGTTTTGTCAAACAAGCTCTAAGAGCAATTTCACACCGATATAGTGAAGTGTAAATGGAATCCTAATTTTGAAAGTCAAAAGAATGGGGCGAGACGTTCTAGCTTTAATGAGAGGCGTTAACGAAGACGTAAGATTCTAGAACTTTTTAGTTTTAGTATTTTGGTAAATAAATAATAAAAACACAAGAATGAAAGAAAAGCTTTATAGAACAACAGTGTACTTTATTTGCTTAATCGAAAATATGAAGGAAAAAAAAAAAAAAGATTTAAGACATAGGCTGGTAGTGTTATCTTAATCTGTAATGATATGGAAGCCGTATAGCCAAGCTGAATTTAAGTATTTTTAAGCACCAAAGGTTGAAATTATCCTTTAAAGTAATGGAAGTCTATTTTATGAATAAGTAGTCACAGATAGAGGTACAAGAAGGTGAAAATAAGTCATTGATGTTGACACTAAAAATGAGTTTATTATCGGAATACACTTAATTTCAAATTGATTCAAATACAAAATTATTTATATTTCAATATTTAGGGAGAATCAAATCAGTAGAGGAACTCAATCAGATCCATTTATTCTCAGTCTCTAATTTCTCGGAGTTTTAAGGTGCCCCTTCCGAACGTGAATGTCAGCGACAGGGAATATGATTCTTACTGTATCAACTTAAGCCTACTTACTATTATGCATTGCTGTTTAATTAAACCTACCTTTTTAAAAATAAATAAAAACGAAAAAGAAATTATAAATTTATCTACGATTCAACATCTTGCCAGAGCTCTATTGTTAAAAGAGGGAATATTACAAAACTAGAGAAGTTTAAATTCTCGAAAAAGGTGAGGATTTTGAGTCAGTGTACTATTAGTTTATAGATTCTTTTGCATCATCATGCTAAATTTACTTGCAACTAAATAAATCCTCGTAGCAAGCCTTCTGAAATAACCTAAAAAAATAAAATGATAACCTGCTATAATCAATAAATTGACTCGATGATGTAAAAAAAAATTATACTATTAGCATATATAACTTAAATCCTAATTTTATCTACGCTTCTTAGCTCTTTTTCATCTAAAAAACGGAGTGTTCACATTCTTTTATACCTCTGTTGACCATTTGTTAATTCTCCCCTATTTCCCGAGATTCCACTTTGATTCTTTAATTCCTAAATTCCAACTTCTGAACAGTTTTACATAGTTTCAATTGTATAACATGTCAATTCTGAGAGTCTCAAGAAGGGGCCAGGTGGTGGGAAGGGAGGGGATGGGCAGGGGGTAGACAAATAAAAAACAAAATCACTATCATCATTCTTCGATACAGGCTATCTGAAAGTACACAATCGGGGCAATTTTTAGTAATTCCAATTTCCACCCTGGCTGCTCCCTTATCATATGCAAAAATTAATCTGCGTCCTTTGCTTCAGAAGTGCTCTTCCGACATTCCCAACGCTAATGTTGTGCATTGCATTGATGATTGGTGCTGGCCAAAAGCCTTCCAAAAGTCATGAGCCAATTAAAGGGAATGGTAAGGGACATAGCCCAATAAACCCGTCAGATCAGTCACAATGTCACTACACCTGGTGAGAAGGCCTAGCATTTGTTGTGAAATATCAACTTCAGGAACGGACACTTGATTGTTATAATTGGGCACGTTTCTATGGGCTACTTGATGAGTAAAGTGAACATCATTTGGTGCATTGGCATATGGAGCAGTAGGAAGAGGGATCATGGACGACTGAGTTGTATAATTGTTGATATTAGAACTAGAAGATGCACTTCGATCAGCAATACTACTAGCATCGTTGACGGTCCTACTATCATTTGTCTGCTCACCTCTAATAATAGCTTCTTCCAACATAAATTTTACACGGGGTGATACCCTATTACTACCATTACCACCATTGCTCATTGGCCCTTCCTCACCTGGGGGTTTCTTTAGACATGATTTCAGCTGCCCAGGCATTGTTGAGGACCTCGAATCAGCTGCCCCATCTTTTGCTGCAGAAGTCTCGGCGGCAACATCTTCCTTTGGCACCTTGATAGTTTCTGCGTCTTGTGCTTCGGCTGCCACTTCTCTAATGTAGCATCTCACATTGGGATTCCCAAACAAATTATTGCTAGCACTGGCAAATCTATAGGCCCCCACTGCATGATCCCTGTATTGGTAGACCAAACGGCAGGTGGATGACTTCCAGAAGACCCGAGTAGCTGAATGATCCATAATTCCAAAACGGGCAAACTTAGCCTTCAGCTCAGGAATGGAGGGAAGAGCTCCATTAGGTGGAAACTTCATAATAAGCATGGTTGGGTCAGGCTCCTTCTTCTTACCAATATCTGGCTTAGAGACTTTCGCTTGTGTTGAAGACAGTTTTTTGGCAGGTATTTCCTTGCTTTCGCCTTGTTGAACTTCTGAAGCCTTCAAGGAAGCCTTCTTTTGTGCTGCCAATGCTCTCACATCATTGATCTTTTTCTTCTTCTTGGCAGCAATTTCCTCTTGCCTATCTGAAGGACCCCTCTTTCGCCCTCCTTTGGTAGGATCATCAGGCCTGGCAGGATTCTTCTCTGGCTTCAGATTTGATGTTTGTTTCACATTATTGGTGGAGGCAGTGTCTGAGATATGGGCGACAACATGTGATTTGCTGATGGGGGTACTTGACTCACTCTCAACTGCGGCAGACAAGGCCAAGCTTTTTTGATAGACAAGAGACCGGAATTTCAAGAACAGTTCTCGTATTGTTTTTATATTGCTGCTCTCTACACCATAAAATGGATCAAGAGCAAGAGCATGTAAATCACTAAGTACTTGAGGAAGCTCAATATTGTTGCTTCTAACCCGAACCTCATCTTCTGTTACCAAACCATCAGGCACAGAGCTACCTGTGGCATCACCCTTTTGCTGAATATCCATTTGAAGTTCTTCCCTAGAAGCTGAAGGAACTTGGACAGACTCTCTTGCTACTTTCTCCATCACCATACTATCTGAAGAAACAGCTACTTGTCCCTCCACATGATTAGAGTTTGCATTCAAGCCCCCCTCCGCCTTCTTTTTCTTCTTTTTCTTCCTCTCGGTTGAGGGACTACTGCCACCACTCACTTCCTCGCCAGAACGTTTACGAATCTTGACCCTATCTGGTCCACTATTGATCTTCTTTACTCGAGAACCCCCAGCATGCAGCTTTGCTTCAGTAGGCACAGAAGGCTGCACAACATCAGTACCATCATCTTCAGCTTGTCTCTGTCCATGCAGTTCTTCCACATTAGCTGCCGGATTTAATGGCTGCTCAATCAAGGTGGAGCCAGATGCACTAGGCAGGTGCTCAGCAGCACTAGGAGAAACATCTTTTCCTGATAAGGAGGAACCATCTAGATGAACGGGCTGGTCAGAATTAACTGCTGGTGCTGCACCAACTTGGACTTTCAGGTTACCAGGCTCATCTCTGCGTTTAAATAGATACCTGTCTTTCTCAACTTGGTCCTTCATTTTATTAGATTTTGCAGAACTCTTTCCCTTACCCAGAGTTTCTGCCTGCACCAATCTGCCACTCAAAGGAGCTGTAATTTGTCGAAGCACAAAAGACACAAGTGAGCAAAATTTGACAAGAAGTTGAGAAATTTTTGCTAAAAATGTATAAAGCGCTTATTTAACAAAAGGTAAAGGTACAAACAATTCAAAAGAGAGATAGAAAAAAAACAAGAACGTGAAGCTAATATTAGAAAAAAAGAAATCCAGAAAAGTTAAAGACTCAGAATCCCAATAACATAACCAATATGAAGATGGAAGCAAACAAATTCTAAAAACATTGAAATCTGCAATATAAATGCAATTATTTGTCTGTATGTGCAAAGAAAAGTAAAAACATTGTGAAGGAAATGACTTTAACAGCTAAAAAGAGATAAGAATTTCCGTTGATATCTGGGGTTTCACCACATTAAAACAAGGATAAAAAGCAGTTTGCACATAAACTGTCATATTTTCTTTGCCCAACTCAACACAAGGAAAGCGCTACACTTTATTTTGTCAGTTGCTAATTATATCCACCCTAAAATGCTATGTCCGCATACAACTTTAGGTTAAATGTTGGACTGCAGCATTTATTTTTACTACATAAAAGGGACAACAGTTGAACTTACCATCCCATACTTTTGCACGCCACATTTCTTCTGGAATAACAACACAATGCTATAAGCTCCTATTCATATTCAATTTCAATTATTCACCGGCAAATACACTATTGACAACTTGACCACCACTCCACAGCCATTTTACAGGATGTTTTGAAGAAGAAAGGAAACCCTTTTTATTTTGTTTAAGTTTTTTTAAGAAAGATTTTGTTCTGTAAAATTCAACTTACCAAAAATCCTTTCATTCTTTGTACGACATCTCACACGATATTACTGTTGTCAAACAATCTAATCCCATATTACTTTTTGCAAATTACACTCCCTATCTCAAAATTTTTTTATCTTACTTCCCTTTTTGGTCCAACAGGAACCAATCCATTTGTAGAGAGCAATTTATAACCAAGACTTTCATATCACAATTCCTTCCCAAGAAATGAAGAATGCATCTCTGTTGAGACACTGATTCATATCCTCAGTCCAATTTAGTTGTTTCCTACATGGTTTTATCTAAAATTAAACTGTTGACTAATGACTACTGCAAAGTCTTTGGTTCGATCACGAATGCATAAAGCTAGTTCTAAATTTCGGCATGTGTTTCACAGGGTGAAAATTTGAACACAGAAATAGCCCTTTAGCTGCAAAGAGTGCAATTAGATACAACAGCAGGAAAATACACATATTTAACCACTAAATCCAATCTTGCAATTCCCTTTTGCTTTTCTCAATTTTCTTTTATTTTTACTCCTTTATGGTTTTCTCCTAGTTAGCACATAAAAAACCCAACCATATGGTCTCGTCGTAAGCATCGCCTTGTTATTTGAACATCACAACCATACTGAACCATATTCAGTACTGCATTATTGCTTCAATTAATTGACCATCATTTGCTACTTTTTTTAGATAAAATTCTCATTCTTTTTGCACACGCCACTGTTGCTTCTTTTTATTTATAGGTACGGAGATGCTTAAAAGTGGGAAATAAACGCAGGACGAGTAATCCCTCCCATCGGTGGAGGAAAGACAAAAATGAAAAAGAAAGAAGAATATATAAGCCAATGAGTAACTCAAATAAGACGCAAGCTTATCCCTCATTTTTCCTTCGCTGCAGGACGCATACAATGCGGTGTTATCTATTTATGGTTCACCACAGACATTACACCAGATTATCAAAGAGGCAGAGAGACGCACAAGGGGGGGCGATAACAGAGAGAGGAGAGAAGAAAAAAACAAATGCCTACTAAAATACAGAAGGACAAAACTCTAAACTTCATCTAGAAGTGTCATCAAACTTCTTCTGATTCATGTCAAAAAAAATCAACAAGATTTAACGACATCAATTTCAAGATTAATGGGTTAAGGATGCATGAATTTATTCACTTCTACTTTTTTTTAATTGTGAATATATTCACTTCCACTGAAGAAACCATTGCAGAAAAGTTCTGTAAAAATAAGTTTGGGTTACAACAGCAACAAGAAGAGTAAAATACTCCTAGCAAACACTGGACCTAAAATAAACATCCCAGCATGACTAACACTCAATCTCAACTAATTGATATCGCCAATAAAGATTTTTTCCTTCCGTCATACGCTATTTTTCGCTATGTCTACAAAGACTCCAAGAATTTGTAGGTCTTTCGAGACAACTTATTTCATGTAATCTTAGCTTTACCTCATCTGTTTTTAACACCTCCCCTCACTATGATTTCACACCGATAATCTGATACATTAGGAGATCGACGTAAGACATGACCAAACCATCTCAAACAACCTTGTCTCTTTTTATCCTTTAGTGTGTGCTACTGCCGCCTTCTGCCGAAGGTTATTTAAATTAGATTGCTGGAATAGGGCACCCAAGTGTGGTAGATAATCCCAAGTAATCCTTTAACAACTTTTAATGAAATTCCCTTACTTCATCAACAAAAAAAAGTAATCCTTTAACAACTAATAACTGGTATAGAAAACAACAAAATATATTTTATTCAAAAGGATTTGTGTTCGATTGGAAAATAAATCTAATCCAAGTGAAATATATACTAGTGAAAAGTGATTAATACAACACATCCATAAGGAAAGTAAAGAATGCCTCAACTAAACAAGGCGCTTAACACCAAAAGCTGGAAACCCATTTATTGTGACTGCTAGTAGCCTGGTACCAGCAGTCCAGCACTTCCCTCCAAATGAGAGTTCGAGGTGCTAAAACACTGCAATCCCTTCATAGCACTAAAGTTCTAAGAGTACCATCCAAGTAATGAGCTTGAGAATGCTTCAAAAATTAGATACAAACTAGTCGTGCAAAAAAAAACCGTGTTGGGTTTTGGAGGATTTCGATAGAAGAGCATTAAATATAACATCGAAAGAGAGAAATTAGTACCTCTTGAAGAAGGCTGTCTAAATGGCTGAGCCACTGCTTCTTGTGCTTGTTTAGAAGGAATAACACCAAAAGCTTCAGCATACGTAGGATCAAATTCCTCAAACACTGCCTTCCTATAAGCCAACACAGTCGCCTTCTTCTTAACAAAGTTAAGATCGGTCTCGTGCACTTTACTCCTAGGCTTTAACGCCAACTTCCTCACAAAGTCAAATGTCTCTTTCGGTTGAAACCTTTCCCTAGCCTTCTTAATCTGACTGGCAGAGTAAGTACAATTCTTCTCAAGATCACTAAAATCTACACTAAAAAACCCATCAACCTCCGCAGAACGAAACTTGTATCTCTTCCTACAATGACAAACCAAACCTAAAGCACTCCTCCGGCCTACCTCATCAACCCCTTCCTCCACCGCCTTAACAAAGTTCTTCACATTAGTTTGCATAGATTTTTCAGCAAAAGTTGGTTCAAAATGTACTAGCTCATCCGGGTCAAACCAGCCATAACTGCTATCACCATAAAAAGCCACTAAAATGTGACCTTCCCTTTTACTCCTTCGTACGGAAGGAGTAGCAAACGCCTCACTAAAAATGTGACCTGGCCACCAAGGGTGTGATTTCACCTTCCCCCACACCATATCACCCATTTCAAAACCGTAACCAACTGACCAACTCTTCCCATTCCCTGCAAACTCATCGAACTTAGATAGCATCAAATGGTATCCAGAAACAACAGGCTCCATTTTTCCCTTCTTGACATCAGTTCTACTAGAAACTAATGATGTCGTCTTACCTTTCTGCTCCAACTTAACCCGATTCGCTTTCACGGAGTTCGCGCCTTCTTCCTCTATCATGACCCTAACCTTAATTGTTTCATTTCCCTCGTTTTCCGCATTCGAAACCCTAGAATCCGAATTCGAAGCCCTAGAATTCTTTACGTCCATAGAAACCCTAGAACCATCAGCGGGGGTGATACTGGAGGTTGTTGTGGAAACCCTAAGTTTCGTCTCTTCTACTGAATCGTTCCTTCGATTTGCTTCAAATCCGTTGCTCATCACAGAAATCATTTCATGGAGCTAAACTTCCGATATCCATACGACGTGAAATGAACCTTGAGGAGAAGAATAGCAATGAAATTTCCAGAAAATGCAGCAAATCACACGGAAACAGTGACAATTTTGGGAGATTACGGTACAAACTACAACCTTGTGAGGCTATGAGAGAGAGAACGAGAGAACTTAAGTATGGCTGTGAGAGAGAGAATGGAGCTTAGTATTTTCGGCCCGTGGGCTTTAAGCGGTTTAAGGCCCAGTTTTGCGGTTATAAATGAGGAAATGAGTGGAAGATCCCACGTATCAATTGATTATTTTTATTCCGCCACGTACCAAGGATATAAGGGTGCCTTGTTATTTGGTTAAATTGTCAAGAGGAAAAGGATTAGTCAAAGACAACCCTAAAATCTTTGGGAAATTGTCGAAAGCTAAAAATAAGATTTTGGGCAAAAAGAGGTGTATAAAACTTAGTGACCAAACTATATAAAATGCGATTTCAAATCGCGCTTTACTTTAACGTCCGTTTGGGACGTTAAGTTAAAGCGCGTTTCAAAACCCCGTTTTATATAAAATGCCTTTTCAAACCACGCTTTACCTATTTTGTGGGCCCACCAATAACTCTTATGCGCTTAACTGACATAACAATAATTCAAATGTGTAAAACGCCCTTTTAAAAGGCATTTTACTTTAAAAAATCCCCCCCCCCCCTCCCGATTGGGCATTGCCTTATTTAAAGGCGTTAAGGGTTTTGCAAAAATTCATTCAGAAATATTCTCAACTCCTGATAAATTTTTCTTCTTGTTAAATTATCTAGCATTTCTTCATAATGTCTGAAGAGTGAAAAGTAAGGGTTTTATTATATTGGGGGGAGGGGGGAGCTGAGGTTGTGGTGGCGAATAACTCAGTGAGCTATAGTTTATCTCCACAGAGTCATTTTAAGTTGCCACTTACAATGGAGTACGATAGACTGGTATCGTTGTTATGTAATAAAATGAGTGTGAGCAAACGTTCGGTGAATCTTAAAATAACCGGAAGATATCCCTATTCTGTGACTTCGCAAGGGTTTGCTTGTTACGATGAGTTTAACATCGAGGATGATGAAACTCTGAGAGATTTTTTGGGGACTCCAGATGAATACCGAGAATTTATTTTGATAAAAATATTGGAAATGTACATGAAGGTTGAAGACGTTCGCAATAATGAGGTTGCGCAAAGCGGGGATAACCCTAAATCGTCGGGTGGTTATTCTGGAACAATTTTAGCCGAACAGGTTCCGGCTAAAAGAGTTTGGCCGGATCTAAACTTATCTCCATGGGCGAATGAGGAGCGAGGAAATAATTTCTCTCCTACTTTACATAATCCACAAGACGACTGTAACTTCAATTTTCCTTTATGTTACGATGTTTGTTTTTGTTGTATTGAATTTGTATTAACACTCATATATTCCACAGGTGGTATAGTCCAGATATGAATTTTACAAGTTATGAACCCATGCCCAGTTGGAATATGCGTAGTTTTGGTGTGTTGGATCATGGTGGTCCATCCGGGAGTCATCACCAACAGGATAATGTCCATCATGGAATGTCAACACATTACGACTTGTAAGTGAAGTGATATAGTTATATGTAAAGTATTGATCAATTTGAGTAGCTTATTATTTTGTTGTTTGTGCAGTGAAAACGAGCAACATGATGGTCCTGTCCTCACTCAGTTGCCCGTAGATGACGTATTTACTCGGAATTTGGCATATGCGCAGAGTCAGGAAGATAGTAGTTATTATGACAACAATGCCGATGTCTGGAGATGACACACCCTTCCCTGACGAGGGTGACGATGAGGAGGAAGAGAATGCTGAACCTGATTTGATGAGGGAGCATGCTCCACCTCCCGTTAGACCAAGAGTGTACGAGTCCCACGTGTCGTTTCATTCAAGGCATATTCCCTACCTTGATCATTTGCCAAGTATGCCGGATATGGATGCCCTCACAAGGGATTTTGACGAAATTCGAACAGCAATGTGGGATGAGTCTATACCAACGGTGCTGGCAAAGGGCATGCCTTTTCCTGATAAAGCGCGCCTAAGCAGGGCGGTGAAAATGTACAGCGTAAAAGAGTGTCGTGAGATGATGGTATGTGAGTCATCTCCAGATGTATACAAAGTTGTTTGTCGTAGATGGTTTACGGGTTGTCATTGGATGCTACGTGCGAGCAAGAAGAAAACAAGGTCGTGGAAAGTGGGTAAATATATTGGCACCCACAATTGTGAAATGAACGCATTCAATGGGAATAACTTCAACTTGGATGTTGACTTGATTTCTCTTCAACGGATTCCACATATTGAAGCGTCCATAAGGGATCAAAGAGTGTATTACATCCGTCCACCAGGAATATGGGTGTATTATTACCAAAAGAAAGGCATATCTCGGGCGCAAACGTGCATTTGAAATTGTTTATGGTGACTGGGATAAGTCTTTTTCATCTTTACCCAGGTACATGGCCTCATTGCAACACTTTAACCCCGGTACTGTTGTTGAATGGAAGCTTGAGCGGAGTGCAGGAATACCGGAATATATATTCAGATACGTGTTCTGGGCATTTAAACCAGCAATTGATGGTTTTGTGCAATGCCGTCTGGTATTTCCATAGACAGTACTCATGTCTGTGGAAAGTATGATATTAAGGTGTTGATCGCCGTTGCAGTAGATGCCAATGGACAAATCTTTCCCCTAACTTTTGCCATCTGTGCAAATGAAAGCCAAGAGATATGGACGCTATTTTTGAACCACTTGAAGGAGCATGTTGTCAAACAACGTTTAGGTATTTGTCTAATATATGATCGGCATATGGGTATATTAAGTAGAGCATTTGCCTGAATGGCAAGAACCGTATGCATACCACTGTTACTGTGTTAGGCACCTGAAGGCCAATTTCTAGAAGAAATATCCCAACAAGGAATTGCATGATTTAATGTGGATGACTGCAACTGCTCACCAGGAGTGCAAATTCAGGAAGCGCATGGAATTGATCCGGCAGGAAGACGAAAGAGCCTATCATTGGTTGATGCGACATGAGCTTCACAAGTGGACATTGCATGCGGATGGTGGCAGACGATGGGGAACCCTGACTACAAATGTGTCTGAGTCTTTCAACGGGTTATTAAAGTCTGCACGGGGATTGCCTGTCACTGCCATTGTGCGGATGCCATTCAAACAGATGGCGGAGAGGTTTGTTGAAAGGCATAGAGGTGCATCGGAATTTATGGAGAGGGGTGTTGAATTTATGCCAATACCAATGAAAAGATTTGAGAAATACAGGAGGCGAGCACATTGGCATTCATATTTACAGTATTGCAACGAGCGAAATATTTTTGAAGTTCGCACCGCTATACATCAAAATTGGGGGAATAATATACACACCGTAAATGAATCTAGCAGGTTGTGTTCTTATGGGAAATGGTCCATCTACCACACGTCGTGCTCACATGCCATGAAGTGCTTTCAACATACAGGTTTAGGGCCAACCAACTATGTTGATAAGCAATACAGTATTGCTGCATACTGAAACACATATAGTGGGCAGTTGCAGCTAGTGGGTGCTGAGCATTATTGGCCGTCGGAACCATTTAAAATGGTGTGTAACAAGGACTATTTGCGTAAGCTACAAGTGCGAAAAAGAACACGTATATGAAAACAAATGGATGTTGGTGATACCGATTATGCGCGTAAATGTGGCATATGCTCGCAAACAGGACACGACTGTCGTAAATGTCCTTCAAGTGGTTTGGGTGGCGGTGGTAATCCAGCTCCTGGTAAAATTTCATCTAATGTGCCCAACTATCAAGGATACATGTAGTGTTTTGTTTTCGTAATGTGGTTGTAATAAGTGTATGTACTTGTTTATATTGCAAGATGTATCAAATAAAATTATATTTCCATTGTTGTTAAATCTTATTAATATTTAACATTTTTCAGTTAGGTAAATTAATGAATTTCTCCCTCCCGTTCATGTAATCAAAAATAGTATTGGATTAAAAAATGGAAAATTTTTACGTTGACTTTCGAATTTCACTCTAATATTATTAGAATACTACACTATCAGAGGAGGAAGATGTTTGATAAATATGTGAATATATATAGCGCGGGTAAATACTATGTTATGTGTGTTGACTTGTCGATCTGAAAAGCTGCCCACCTGCGAAAAAGTTATTTTATATCCGAAAGAATCTTTAACACGCGAAGCATAGTGTGGTTAAATACTACGTTATGTGTGAGCATATATGTCACGGCCCGGATTTCCCACCATCGGGAGTCGTGATGGCGCCTACTGTTAGAGCTAGGCAAGCCAAGCATTTAAATATTTTCGGATAACAACATAACAATAATAAAATAACGAGTCTTTAAATAAATGCGGAAGTCTTTCAAAACATAGATAACTGAAAACCCAAAATGCGGAAGTCTAATATTTCACTACCCAAGACTGGAGTCGCTATCTCACGAACTACTAAAGAGTGCTACAAACAAGTCAGAATAGAAATACATAAATGTCTGTCTCGGTACAATGGAAACAAACTGAAACATAGAAAGGGACTCCGGCCTGCGAACGCCAGCTAGGCAACCTAGTAAGTCCCTGGACTGAAGTCAGCTCCCGATCGATATCCTACTGCTGTGGTCCAAAAGCTGCTCCGGTACCGTGATCTGTGCAAAAGAGCACAGAAGTGTAGCATCAGCACAACCGACCCCATGTGCTGGTAAGTGCCTGGCCTAACCCCGGTGAAGTAGTGACGAGGCTAGAGGACTACCAAATCAACCTGTGCAGTTCAATGTATATATATATGCAGTACAAGGAAAGAATACAGAAGTTTAACAGTTAAGAGGGAGGGAAACATACTATGGGGAGGTACAATCCGAAGATAAAGTCAACAATTTAAATAAGAAACAAGGCAATAACAATAATTAATGAGAGCAGGACAATCAACAGTTGCACGGCATCAACCTTCGTGCTTTTACTCTCATTCTCACCAAAGCAATCAAATAAAGTGCACGGCATCACCCTTCGTGCTTTCCCTCACGTAACTCTCATATCATGGCACGGAATGATCCTTCGTGCAAATATAACCAAAACATGGCACGGAATGACCCTTCGTGCAAATATAATCAAAACATGGCACGGAATGACCCTTCGTGCAAATATAATCAAAACATGGCACGGTTCCTCACCCAAACAGTAATCGCAACCAAATGGGGCGAGGGGATAAACAAATAATAAGAACTGTCCCGGCAAGGGAATTACACAATTAACAGCTAACTCCCGGCAAGGGAGCAACAACAATACTTTCACATCCCGGCAAGGGAAATAGTCAATACACTCAAACCATCCCGGCAAGGGATTAATCATACCCCTTTCTATTGCTTTCATTTCTTACTCAATAGTCTTTTTGTCGTTCGAGCCAGCGCTCCAAAGGATTTGCAATTCATAATTAGTTCTCATACTCTTCACATTGCATAAAATTCATCAATTAACATGGAGGAGTCATAACAATATCAGGATAAGTGCATACAAGGACCCACGGTCATGCTAGACACCGGTGTATAGATACTCGTCACCATGCCTATACACCGTACTCGATCATTTAGCAATTAGCAATTAATAACACTCTAATCCTATTCCTTCAAGCCAAAGTTAGATCAAACACTTACCTCGCTTTGCAACCAAATTCAAGATTCCAATAAACCTTCGCCTTGAAAATTCGTGTTCGAAGGCTTCAAATCTAGTCACAAATAATTTAATATACTCAATACAAATAGTAGAAATTAATTCCATATGAATTTACTAATTTTTCGGATTTAACTCAAAAATTGCCCGTGGGGCCCACTCCTCGGAATCATATGAAACTGACAAAATATGATAACCCATTCCGATACGAGTTCAACCATACAAAAATTATCGAATTCCGACATCGGATTGGCTTTCAAATCTTAAATTTTCGTTTTTGGAAGATCTGGTAAAAATCTGATTTTTCTTCCATAAATTCATGGATTCATGATGTAAATGAGTATGGAATCATGATCTATAAAGGATTTATGATAAATAACACTTACCTCATTCAAATTTGTGAAAACCCCTCTGAAAATCGCCTAAACTGAGCTCCCCCAACTCTATTTTGGTCAAAAATGGCCAAAACCCCCGTTTTATAGCATTTTACGATTCGGGCGCCACAGGTGGCGCCGAGCGCTGCCTGTGCCGCTGGTTCCAGTACCCAAAAATAATCCCGGCGCCATGGATGGCGCCCCGCGCTACCTTGGGCGCTGGCGATGGGAAATATTTTTTTCCGACACAAAACTGGGCATAACTCTCTCATACGATGTCCGAATTGGACGATCTTTTTTGCTATGGCTG
>NW_017673832.1:54124-55275 GCF_001879085.1 Nicotiana attenuata
GATACGGATCTAATGCTTCAATCAAAACTGAATTTGGAGTTCATTTGCTTAATATGATACCACTTATTCTTGAAGAAACGACATCGAAACATTCTTGAAATGCCCAAGTTAAACTCCATCAACCATCCAAAATCCACTCGAGGCCCTCGGGACTTCAACCAAATATATCAACAAGTCTTAAAACATCATATGGACTTACCTAGGGTTTCAAATCATTCCAAGAAATGTTGAAACGTCAATTCACACCTCGATTCGGACTTATGAGTTTCAAACTTTTCAATTTACAAAACTTGCGCCGAAACATATCAAATGGATCCGGAATGATTCAAATTTGGCACACAAGTCATAAATGACATAATGGAGCTATTTCAAATTTTAATCCATTTTTTTCACATAAAAACGTTCTGAAAAATTATACGGACTGCACATGCAAATCGAGGTGAGAGAAAAAAAAGGAGGTTTCTAGGCCTCGGAACACTGAATTTGTTTCTAAAACAAGTGATGACTTTTTGGGTCATCACATCCTCCACCTCTAAAATAACCGTTCGTCCTTGAACGGACATAAGAAGGAAGTACCTGAGTCGGGGAAAAGATGGTGATAACGGCTCCGCATATCGGACTCGGACTCCAGGTCGATGCCTCAGCAGCCTGACCTCTCCACTGAACACGAACAGAAGGAAAACTCTTTGATCTCAGCTGACGTACCTGCCGGTCTAGAATAGCTACCGGCTCCTCCTCATATGATAAGTCCGTGTCCAGCTGGACAGTACTGAAGTCTAACACATGGGTAGGATCGCCGTGATACCTACGAAGCATAGATACATAGAAAACTGGGTGCACGGCTGATAAGCTAGGTGGCAACGCAAGTCTATAAGCCACCTCACCCACTCGATCAAGAATCTCAAACGGGCCGATGTACCTAGGGCTAAGCTTGCCCTTCTTCCCAAATCTCATCACGCCCTTCATAGGCGACACTCGGAGCAATACCCGCTCACCAACCATGAAAGCTACATCTCGAACCTTACGGTCTGCATAACTCTTCCGCCTAGACTGAGCTGAACGAAGCCTCTCCTGAATGATCTTGACCTTATCTAAGGCCTCCTGAACTAAATCTGTACCCAATAACCGAGCCTCTCCCGGCTCAAACCACC
>NW_017673832.1:56446-59135 GCF_001879085.1 Nicotiana attenuata
AACCACCTCCTCTGCCTCAAATTCAACTCCTTCTGCTTGAACAAGTACTGAAGACTCTTGTGGTCAGTGAACACCTCACATGCCACGCCATACAAATAGTGCCTCCAAATCTTCAAGGCATGGACAATAGCTGCCAACTCTAAATCATGCACTGGATAGTTTTTCTCATGAATCTTCAACTGCCTCGAAGCATAGGCTATAACCTTGCCATCCTGCATTAATACTGCACCATGTCCAATACGGGAAGCATCACAATAAATGGTATAAGGCCCAGATCCTGTGGGCAAAACCAACACCGGTGCCGTAGTCAGGGCTGTCTTGAGCTTCTGAAAGCTCGCCTCACACTCCTCCGACCATCTGAACTGGGCACCCTTCTGGGTCAACCTGGTCATCGGGGCTGCAATAGATGAAAACCCCTCCACAAACCGACGGTAGTAGCCTGCTAAACCCAAGAAACTCCGAATCTCAGTAGCTGATGCTGGTCGAGGCCAGTTCTTGACTGCCTCAATCTTCTTCGGGTCCACCTGAATACCCTCTGCTGATACAACATGACCCAAAAATGCGACCGAACTCAACCAGAACTCGCACTTCGAGAACTTAGCATACAACTGACTTTCCTTCAGAGTCTGAAGAACCACCCTAAGGTGCTGCTTGTGCTCCTCCTGGCTGCGGGAGTACACCAAAATATCATCAATAAAGACTATCACGAACATGTCCAAGTAAGGTCTGAACACTCGGTTTATCAACTCCATAAATGCGGCTGGGGCATTGGTCAACCCAAACGACATGACCAAAAACTCATAATGTCTATACCGAGTGCGGAATGCTGTCTTAGGGACATCAGACGCCCTAATCCTTAGCTGATGATAGCCAGATCTCAAGTCTATCTTTGAAAACACCTTCGCACCCTGAAGCTGGTCAAACAAATCATCAATCCTCGGCAGTGGATACTTGTTCTTAATCGTCACTTTGTTCAATTGCCGGTAATCAATGCACATCCTCATCGATCCATCCTTTTTCTTCACAAATAACACTGGCGCACCCCAAGAAGAAACACTAGGACTGATGAAACCCTTCTCTAGCAAATCTTGCAACTGGTCCTTTAACTCCTTCAACTCTGGCGGGGCCATACGATACGGCGGAATAGAAATGGGATGCGTGCTTGGGGCCAGATCAATAGAGAAATCAATATCCCTGTCGGGCGGCATACCCGGCAGGTCTGAAGGGAAAACCTCGGGGAATTCCCGAACAATAGGAACAGAGTCAATAGAAGGAACCTCCGTGCTGGAATCGCGAACATACGCCAGATAAGCTAAACACCCCTTCTCGACCATGCGTCGAGCCTTCACATATGAAATAACACTGCGGGTGGCATGACCTGGGGTCCCTCTCCACTCCAATCGGGGCAAATCTGGCAAAGCCAAGGTCACGGTCTTGGCGTGAAAATCCAAGATAGCATGATATGGGGACAACCAATCCATCCCTAATATAACTCGAAATCTACCATGTCTAAAAGCAATAAATCAACACGGGTCTCAAGACCCTCAAACACTACCGCACAGGAATGATGAACTCGGTCGACCACTATAGAATCACCCACTGGTGTAGATACATAAACAGGAATACCCAAAGCATCACTAGGCATAACCAGGTAGGGTGCAAAATAGGACGACACATATGAATACGTAGACCCAGGGTCAAATAGCACTGAGGCATCCCTATCACAGACAAGAATAGTACCTGTAATAACAGCATCCGAAGACTCAGCCTCTGGCCTGGCTGGCAAAGCATAACATTGGGGCTGGGCCCCACCTCCCTGAACCATGTCTCTGGGACGATCTGCTACTGGCTGACCCCTACCTCTGCCGGTCCGAGCTCCACCTCTATGGTCTCTACCTCCACCTCTATGATCCCTACCCCCGCCCCTAGCTGGCTGGGCAAGCTGTGTATCACCTGGTGCCTGAATCATGGGGCGAGGACCCTGCTGCTGAGAGCTACCTGAGGCTCGAGGGCAAAATCTGACAATGTGACTGGGGTCACCACAACCATAACAAGCCCTCGGATGCTGAGACTGCCGGCCCTGTCGACCTGAATGTCCTCCCCGGAAACTCTAAAGTGGCGGTGCACTGATGGGCTGCTGATCAGAATATTGCAGCTGAGACCCACCACCGCCTGGAGTACCATGAGAAACCTGGAGTGCTGACTGAAAGGGTCTCGGTGAATGGCCTCTACCATAAGAATCCCTACCTCCAGATGAGGTACCACTGAACCTACCAGAATGACGAGGCCTCTTATCCGACACCTGACCACCTCTCCGTGCAAGGGCCATCTCAACTCTACGGGCTGCATTGGCCGCCTCCTGAAAAGAAATCTCACTACCAGCTCCCATAGCCATCTGGAGACGGATCGGCTGAATCAATCCATCAATAAACCTCCGCACCCTCTCTCGCTCTGTGGGGAGTATAACAATAGCATGGCGTGCCAAATCAATGAACCGAGTCTCATACGGGAAAATAGGTGCACACAAGAGTGATTTCAATTGCAAGCTTAGATAAGACTTCACATAGATGGCACAACATACGCAACTTCAATCTACGTTAAGGTCTAAGCATTTCAATACCTGATTCATATCTTTGCCCTTTCAAGTTATCAAGATAGCACATTGATCATGTTAAGACTACATCTTTCA
>NW_017673832.1:59144-91713 GCF_001879085.1 Nicotiana attenuata
CTCGAACTGCCTGCGGAGAGCCTCTCGCTGAGTAACTGGGAGAAACTTCTCCAAAAACAACTCCGCAAGCTGATCCCATGTCAATGCTGGCGACCCTGCTGGTCTAGATAAACAATAGTCCCTCCACCAAGTCTTGGCGGATCCTGCAAGCCGAAAGGTGGCGAAGTCGACCCCATTGGTCTCCACAATACCCATAGTCCTAAGGATCTCATGCAGCTGAATAAGAAATCGTGTGGATCCTCTGAAGAAGCACCGCTGAATGTGGTGGTGAAGAGCTTGGAGAACCTATCAAGTCTCCAGAAAGCATCCGAAGACATAGCCGCCTCACCGCCAGTCTGAGTCACAATACCCGGCTGAACTGCCACAGCTGGCTGAACCACCGGAACCTGAGCCTGGGGAGCTACCTGCTCCGGAGTACGTGTAGCAGGAGTCTGAACCCCTCCTCCGGCCTGAGAAGTGGCCGGTGCTACTGGAAGCAAACCGCTCTAGTGACGCTCTCCACAAAGCCTACCAATCTGACCAGAGCGTCCTGAAGAACTGGGGTGGCTATGAACCCCTCTGGGACCTGAGTTGGGCCCACCGGAGCTACTGGGGCTGGAGCCTCCTCATCATAATCAACATGAGGCTCCACCACTGGGACTGCTGCTCGGGGCTGAGCTCTGCCCCGGCCTCGGCCTCTAGCACGGCCTCGGCCTCTGCCCCTCGCAGGAGCTGCTGCTGGGGGCTCGGGCTGCTGCGCGGTAGAAGAGGAAGCACGTGTTCTCGCCATCTGCGAAAGAACAGAGTAGAAAGACAATCAGTATTTGAGAAACAGAATCGCACGACAGGAAAGAACAAAAGTGAAACTTTTTCCTAACTCCGTAGCCTCTAGGGGATAAATACAGACGTCTCTGTACCAATCCCTCAGACTCTACCAAGTTTGTCCATGAGTAGCGAGACCTATGTAACCTAGAGCTCTGATACCAACTTTGTCACGACCCGGATTTCCCACCATCGGGAGTCGTGATGGCGCCTACTATTGGAGCTAGGCAAGCCAAACATTTAAACATTTTCGGATAACAACATAACAATAATAAAATAACGAGTCTTTAAATAAATGCGGAAGTCTTTCAAAACATAGATAACTGAAAACCCAAAATGCGGAAGTCTAATATTTCACTACCCAAGACTGGAGTCGCTATCTCACGAACTACTAAAGAGTGCTACAAACAAGTCTGAATAGAAATACATAAATGTCTGTCTCGGTACAATGGAAACAAACTGAAACATAGAAAGGGACTCCGGCCTGCGAACGCCAGCTAGGCTACCTCGTAAGTCCCTGGACTGAAGTCAGCTCCCGATCGATATCCTACTGCTGTGGTCCAAAAGCTGCTCCGGTACCGTGATCTGTGCAAAAGAGCACAGAAGTGTAGCATCAGCACAACCGACCCCATATGCTGGTAAATGCCTGGCCTAACCCCGGCGAAGTAGTGACGAGGCTAGACAGGACTACCAAATCAACCTGTGCAGTTCAATGTGTATATATATATATATATATATACAGTACAAGGAAAGAATACAGAAGTTTAACAGTTAGAGGGAGGGAAACATACTATGGGGAGGTACAGTCCGGAGATAAAGTCAACAATTTAAATAAGAAACCAGGCAATAACAATAATTAATGAGAGCAGGACAATCAACAGTTGCACGGCATCAACCTTCGTGCTTTTACTCTCATTCTCACCAAAGCAATCAAATAAAGTGCACGGCATCACCCTTCGTGCTTTCCCTCACGTAACTCTCATATCATGGCACGGAATGATCCTTCGTGCAAATATAACCAAAACATGGCACGGAATGACCCTTCGTGCATTATCACTCTTCCTCACCCAAACAGTAATCGCAACCAAACGGGGCGAGGAGATAAACAAATAATAAGAACTGTCCCGGCAAGGGAATTGCACAATTAACAGCTAACTCCCCGCAAGGGAGCAACAACAATACTTTCACATCCCGGCAAGGGAAATAGTCAATATACTCAAACCATCCCGGCAAGGGATTAATCATACCCCTTTCTATTGCTTTCATTTCTTACTCAATAGTCTTTTTGTCGTTTGAGCCAGCGCTCCAAAGGATTTGCAATTCATAATTAGTTCTCATACTCTTCACATTGCATAAAATTCATCAATTAACATGGAGGAGTCATAACAATATCAGGATAAGTGCATACAAGGACCCACGGTCATGCTAGACACCGGTGTATAGATACTCGTCACCATGCCTATACACTGTACTCGATCATTTAGCAATTAGCAATTAATAACACTCTAATCCTATTCCTTCAAGCCAAAGTTAGATCAAACACTTACCTCGCTTTGCAACCAAATTCAAGATTCCAATAAACCTTCGCCTTGAAAATTCGTGTTCGAAGGCTTCAAATCTAGTCACAAATAATTTAATATACTCAATACAAATAGTAGAAATTAATTCCATATGAATTTACTAATTTTTCGGATTTAACTCCGAAATTTAACTCAAAAATTGCCCGTGGGGCCCACTCCTCGGAATCATATGAAACTGACAAAATATGATAACCCATTCCGATACGAGTTCAACCATACAAAAATTATCGAATTCCGACATCGGATTGGCTTTCAAATCTTAAATTTTCGTTTTTGGAAGATCTGGTAAAAATCTGATTTTTCTTCCATAAATTCATGGATTCATGATGTAAATGAGTATGGAATCATGATCTATAAAGGATTTATGATAAATAACACTTACCTCATTCAAATTTGTGAAAACCCCTCTGAAAATCGCCCAAACCGAGCTCCCCCAACTCTATTTTTGTCAAAAATGGCCAAAACCCCCGTTTTATAGCATTTTACGATTCGGGCGCCACAAGTGGCGCCGGGCGCTGCCTGTGGCGCTGGTTCCAGAACCCAAAAATAATCCCGGCACCATGGATGGCGCCCCGCGCTACCCTGGGCGCTGGCGATGGAAAATTATTTTTTCCCCGACCCAAAAATGGGCATAACTCTCTCATACGATGTCCGAATTGGACGATTCTTTTTGCTATGGCTGCGAAATTTCGATACGGATCTAAGCTTCAATCAAAACTAAATTTGGAGTTCATTTGCTTAATATGATACCACTTATTCTTGAAGAAACGACATCGAAACATTCTTGAAATGCCCAAGTTAAACTCCATCAACCATCCAAAATCCACTCGAGGCCCTCGGGATTTCAACCAAATATATTAACAAGTCTTAAAACATCATATGGACTTACCTAGGGTTTCAAATCATTCTAAGAAATGTTGAAACGTAAATTCACACCTCGATTCGGACTTATGAGTTTCAAACTTTTCAATTTACAAAACTTGCGCCGAAACATATCAAATGGATCCGGAATGATTCAAATTTAGCACACTAGTCATAAATGACATAATGGAGCTATTTTAAATTTTAATCCCTTTTTTTCACATAAAAACGTTCTGAAAAATTATACGGACGGCACATGCAAATCGAGGTGAGAGAAAAAAAAAGGAGGTTTCTAGGCCTCGGAACACTGAATTTGTTTCTAAAACAAGTGATGATTTTTGGGTCATCACAATATATAGCGCGGTTAAATACTACATTATGTGTGTTGTCTTGTCGATATGAAAAGTTGCCCGCCTGCGAAAAAGCTCTTTTGTATCCGAAAGAATCTTTAACACGCGAAGCATGGCGCGGTTAAATACTACGTTATGTGTGAGCATAGTGCGGTTAAATACTACGTTATGTGTGTTGCCTTGCTTATAATAACGGGCGTATTCCAGTTATTTTCTGCGCTTAACCATAACAAATAGCAAAACTTTCCATAAAAGCAGGGTTTTATTTCGGTTTAACAAATGTCTAAACGCATTTATGTACCAATGTGCCAATGTGGCAAACACTGTATGTTGGCGAACTGTTGGGATGATGGTCAAGTTGGGTGCAGATACTGGATGTGTGTGAACAGGTTTGGAGGCAACAACGAAATTTTTTGCAATTTTAAGGTATGGTTTGATGAACCCTGTAAGCAGGAATGTTACAAAGAGTCTTTGGAGTATTATTATGATTTGACCAAAAGATATTGCGATGATGAGATTATGTATAAACGAGAAATTGCGACATTGAAGGAGAAACTAAAAGAGGCGGAAGAAGAAAAAAAATATACTGGAAGAAATTTAAGTGGTTGGAGCAGAGAATACTAGGCGGTCGTGACTAAACAATGACATGTATGTGTTGAGTGTAGTACTTTATTTTATGTTTTCCGTGTTATGTGTTTTCATTAGTTGTACTGAATTTAAATTATGTTAAGTTGCTATGTTTGTGTTTGTGTTGTAGTACTAAAATAAAGAAGAAACGGGGAAATAAAAATATAATGCGCTTATAATTTAAACATAAAAAATTATTGTTATTATTTACATAAAATAATATTTGCATGTTAGTTAGTTTTCTTATTTTACATGTTAGTTTTATAATTTTACATGTTTGTATATAAATTAAATAATTAATTTTTATAATTATACAATATTTAATTATTATGTATTCACATAAGGGTTCTAGGCTCGATATTTGTGGCCCAGTAGCACCAAGATATCCTGAATTCTTGTATGTTATAGTTTTATTATTTTACATGTTAGTTTTATAATTTTATATGTTTGTTTGTAAAGTAAAAATTAATTTTTATAATTATATAATATTTAATTATTAAATATTTACATATGGGTTCCAGGCTCGATATTTGAGGCCCAGTAGCACCTAGATATCCTGAATTCTTGTATGTGTTAGTTTTATTATTTTACATGTTTGTTTGTAAATTAAATAATTAATTTTTATAATTATACAATATTTAATTATTAAATATTCACATATGGGTTCCAAGCTCGATATTTGCGGCCCCAATAGCACCAAGATATCCGGAAAATATTGTTGTTTTCTCATGTTATTTTCTTACGATCGTTGACTATAATTGGACATAGTTTGTGTTTGATCTATCAATTATTTTGACGTATTTTTGAGTATAAGAGATACTTAAACTACAGGGATACTACGCTAAAAGGCACTACATTTTATTACGCCAAGGGAATATATTTTACTACCCTAAAAAGGCACTATATTACTAGTCTTTAAGCAAATAAATAATATAAACCAGATAAAAATAACAAATACATTAATCGCAAAACATTCACAAAAATACATATACAACAGTAAAAAAAACTTATTTACATTTTTTTTAACAAATAATAATGATTTCTCAATTTTTATATATTTTTTAGCACACTAATATCTAAGTTCAAATAAAAATAACATACCAGTTTAATCGCAAAAAATACAAAAAACAACATAGAACACATGTTACAACTAATATGCAATTTTTATAGGTGTTTCGACAAAAACTAAATCGGAATACCTCGATTTATGTTTTTTGGAAAGTTGAAAAATTAAAGATTTGAGTCCGAAACGATCAACCCACAACGAGAGAAGGCCTTAGCTAGGATGTTAGACCAACACTCTTTACTTTTGTGGGACGAGTGGGGTCCACTCGAGTTTTTTGGGTCGTTAATGGTTTGGGGGGGGGGGGGGGTGCTTTCTGGTGGAAGGGAAGGGGACGAGTATTTGAATATGTAAAGTGTGATTTAGTAAAGCGTTTTACATAAAGCGCTTTATCAAACCACGTTTTAGTTATACGTCTTATCAACTTCAGGTAAAGCGTGATTTGAAAAGGCGTTTTATATAAAACGTGGTTTTGAAACGCGCTTTACCTTAACGTCCCAAACGGACGTTAAAGTAAAGCACGATTTAAAAGCGCGTTTTATATAGTTTGATCACTAAATTTTTTTCCCACTTATTTCGGTATTTTGAATCCAAAAAAATCACAATTGGGTTCCGGACTCCTTGATCGGTCCGGTGAATTTGGTGGAGCGGCTTTTCCTTATAAGTCTAGAGTCTAGACCTTCGATTCGATTAATTATGGCGTTTCTTCAACACAAGAAATGGCAAACAAAAGATATTAGAGTGAAAATTTGACTACATCGATGAATTAAACTCTAAGCTCAAGTTAACTATGCTAGTTGTAAATAGATACTAACATTAAGAGTGAGAATTATAGTGAATCGAGAATTAAGGCTCTGATGCTCAAGTCAATAATATTTTTATAAACAAATTATATCAAAGTAATAAAGATAAAAATAAAGTTAAATAAAGCAATATGTAAATTGAAAATGTTCATATACCGGAGGATTCTTGTATATCTAGTCGTTATAATATGACAATCACTCCCAATTAGTCAACATTGATAACCATACACAACTAAAATGTTTAAAACATAAACACAAAAAGAACTAGCATGTCTAAAATGATATTATCTCATGCGTTTCTTATCTAGGAATTCAAAATGATGGTTGACGAGATCATTTTTAAAATGATTGTGGACATGAGAGGTGTTTCGGATGGATGGCTTGCATAGGCTGTCCTAGCTTTTAACTACCTTCTGTTGGTTTGTTATTTAATAAATAATAACAAAAGAGGTGTGAATAGAAAATGGTGAGAAAAGAAATAGAGGGATGACCCGCGACCCGGTCCGGTCTAGCCCAATTTTCTTTCCCGGATTAATTTAAATTTGTTTTAAATTTCCCGCAAAAATTTCCAACAGCCATGGCTGTTCTGAAACAGTGTCACACCTGTTCCAACAGCCATGACTGTTCTGAAAGGTTGCAAACCTCTTCAGAAGGTCAACCTGTTCCAACAGTCATGACTATTCTGAAAGGTTGCAAACCTCTTCAGAAACATCACCAAGTTGGCTATAAATAGACCTTCAAATCCCAGAATATTTACTTACGAAATTTTCTAAATCTTCTTCTTCTTCTTCTGCACAAAATATTCCAGTGTGTTTTACGACCATCGAGTAGTTCGTCGATCACCAGAGTTTTAGGTACCGATACACTGGTGAGTTAAATCGTTCTATCCTGGGAGGATATATTCCATAACCTCAGGTACTTGAGGGGAATAATTTCCTTAAGGACACACTGTGTATTCAGTGGGCTCGATTTGTTCCTATAACGTTTTTCCAAAATTTATTTTGAAGAAGTTTACTGTTTTCGGAATTTAATTTCTACTAACTTTCTGTTTCTGTTTTCAGAAAGATTATTATTTTACTTACAACAATACAGATAAATAACGCCTTCACTAGCAGGCAAGCTCCAAATCTCGGATTTGAATAAATTCATCCTCTTGTCCATGGTAATCAGGACAATGACCTATACTGATTCAACAAAGTTGCTCGTGCTTTATTCCTAGATCTAGAACTAGGTAGACTAAGACGTATAATAGAATCAGAAGATACCGCGACAAAGATTGAGCCTCTTCGTAGTTGTATGGACACGTACATTGTTATGCTCTTTTTATAAAAAAATTAATTTACTTGATATACTAATGCAATACCAACATAATCAAGTGGCGCTTTTTGGACCCCTTTCTATTGAAGTGATACACTCATGATGCTTTTGTTGTACTTTGAAAGAACAAACACAAATAGAGAGAAATCGATCATAATAAATGACACGTCACATTATAACGTTCTAAGTTAAGGCAGAATGGCCTAAATGGCACCTGTACTTCACCCACTTTGTCATGCCGGTCCCCAAACTTACATATTTGCCAATTAAACACTTATACTCATTCAAAACGTGAATAATAAACGCTTATCCAATGAGGCTGCCAGTGCGTGTTTGACAATCGCCTACACGTAGGACGCCACGTCAATAAAATATATCCACGTAGGCTCCAAGTCACATCTGATGGCCAAATAGGATAAAAAATTATTTACCCCCCCCAACCCACATTTCCCCTCATTTTACAATTACCCCGCTAAATTAGGGCTTAGATAGTATCGAACAACAGTGAGTCGCTCCTCTCTTCTCCGTCGTTCTTGCCGGGATTTTCATCAGTACAGTTGTTATCAAAGTTTGTGGGGTAAGTTTCTTCATTTATTCTTCATATTTTGTCTTTATTGTTCTTCATTTCCTTCTATTTATGGGGATTTTGCTCTGTTTAGGGTTTTTTAGGGGGAGGTTGGGTTAGGTCGTAATTGCTGTTTAATATCCCTTAATATATAGGGCTTTTGTTGTGTTTTGCTACATGTTAGAGAGAAAGGCCTTTTTAATGTAGTGTCATGCATGTAATGGCATATTTGGTTATTCTCTTTAGTGTTTTGGGTTTTTGTTTTCAAATCAGAATTTCATCCTAGTGTCTTGGGTTTTTGTTGGGTCTCGTTCATGTTAGCGGTCCACCACAGTATTTTCTGAATATTATAAGGCATTGTGGGGACGAAAAAGGAATCTTGGATGCTTTTTTACTTTAAAAATTTGTCTTTTTTGTTGGTTTGTTTATGGAGTTGTGTAAAGGTGCAACTTTTGATAACAAATAGTCATTGATAACACTATTTTTTTTTTGTTTCTTTGCAGGTATGAAAAGAAAATGGCTTCAACCCTAGTTAACCTACAAATCCACCACAGTGGTAATTTTGTATCCGACCCTGACCTAAGGTATGCAAATGGACTAACCTGTCCTCACTTAGCTACAGTTGATGTGGATGAGCTACATATTATGTTGTTTCACAAGTTTGCTAGGGACTTAGGATTTTTAGAAGTGGATTTGTTTGGATGTAAAGTTAACAAAAGTGGTGCCTATTTCATTTTAAAAACAGATGCTGATATGTTAAATTTTCTTAATACATTGAAAGGTGGTGACTTTGTTGATGTTTGTATTGTCCATAAAATTAGTGAGCCTATTCTTGTTGAGGACATAACTGAACTAGACCCCACTATACAAACAGAGGTGCATGACAGTGGGTTAAATGCTAGGGCTGATGTGTCACCCCCTAGCTTTTGCATGTTTAGGACATTTATTGACAAAGATAAGGGTAAGGGGGCAGATATAAATGAAGAGATAGAAGAATCAGATGAAGGTGAAAGTAATAACTTCTCTTCCTATCACCTTCAAACATCAGAATCTGAATCTGATGAGGACCTTGATGATTCTGAAGGGTCTGACTCACTGTTTGATATAGATGAGAACATTGAAGAGTGTAGTGATTTGGAAGATGATTTAGTTGAAATTAGACAGTCTAAACTCAACAAAAAGAAGGATGCCCAAGTAAATGTAGATGAGATACCATCTGGTCCAGTTGGTGTAGATGATGGTTTTGAAGATATGTATAAGAACAAAAGGGGAAAATATGAAGGGAAACTAGGAGGGGATGACCAGTATTTTGATAGCTCAGATCCAGATAGTGAGTGTAGTGATGATGACAGAGAACCTGTTGGCCCTGATGAAGTAAGGGATGTTCCAGCTAGGAATCCAAGTAAGAAGGTGTATTTTGATACAACTTCCAAAAAAATATTTTTTGAACTGTATATGATCTTTGAGAATGCTATACAGTTTAGGGAGGCATTGCAGACATATTCTATTCAAAAATACTTGGAGAGAATGCTCAAAGGGCAGCCAAATGTGAAGTCAAATTTAATGGTGAAACAGGGTATGAGATCCAGGATGGGCCATATAAACATGTTGTTGACTTTAGGGCATATACCTGTACTTGTAGATCATGGCAACTCAAAGGAATTCTATGTGCACATGCAATTACAGCAATGCATTACAAGAACTATGAGGTTGAGCCATATGTTGACCATTGGTATAGAAAGGATACCTACCTTAAGGCATATAGCAGATTCATTCAACCTTTAACTAGTATAAATTTGTGGCCAACAAGCACACTGCCAGCTATTGAGCCACCTGTTATAACTGCAATGCCAGGAAGGCCACAGAAAAAAAGGACAAAGGCTGCTGATGAACCAAAGAAGAAGTTTGGGAAGGGTACAAGGATAGGGAGACAAATGAGATGTTCTTTGTGCAAGACTCTAGGACATAACAAGAAAGGATGCCCATCGGCAGTAAGTATTAATGTTTGTTTTGTTACTAATATTGAAAGAATTCAATTACTAGTGATAGTTTTGTTATGTGTATGCAGAAAAACCAAGAGGGAAGGGCTGGAACTAGTTCAGGTAGAGGTGAAACTGCTGAAAGTGGAACTGCAGCAGCTGGAAGTGCATCAACAATACCTGCAAGTGCATCAACAACACCAGCAATCCTTGATCCAAGCACACAACAATCAACTAATGTTGCAAGAGGTCCAAAAAGGAAGACCAATGAGCCTAGAAGAGGTGGTGCAAATGCAGGGTCTAAGAGAACAAAGACAGCAGGATATGGTGTGCTATTTGATTCAAGTGGCACTGTTATACAGAGGGTAAATATTTCAACTCAATTACACAATGGTTTACTACATAATCCCTCACTCACAACCTTTTATTTTTGTGAATTCTGGAACTACTGACAGAGTGGTACACAATCCTTCTACACTCATAAGTTCTGCTCCTACCAACATTGAACTTAGGTTCAAACCACCTGGACTAAAGTGGAAGGGCCGACCAGCAGTTACACAAAGGCAGCTGCAAGAACAGAGTTACAGAAGGGCAAAGTCTGCTACAACCACTCAAGCCACTCCAGTTACATAATCCACACCAAGCAGCCAAGCCACAACAGACATTAATTGAAGTGCTCAACTGATATTTACTATGTTTTTGTTGACTGTGGTAGACAATATTTTGTAAAGCTACTTCATTATGTATGTTTTTGTTGATTGCCTATCATTGACAATATTTTGTAAACCAACTCCCTTATTTTGGATGTTTTGTAAACCAGTACTTGTTGCTGTAATGGAGCCTTTGTCAATATATTTCATGAACAAAATTTTACATCAACACAAAATATGTAGCCTAAACCCAGGAAATAACAAAGTGCACTATCAATCCTAAACAAATAACATAATAGCTAACATTAGAACAAGTACAACCACAATTATAATAGCATCAACTCTCAACTTCCACCTTCCTTGACTTCTTTGACAATAGCATCGATCACTCTTCTTAATGAGAGCCGCAAGAAGAGTCTTGTAGTGTTCTTCCTCAATCGCAGGATCAACCCATCTGCCACACCCTTCACCAATCTCATATCTTCGGCAGCCCAGGAACCTCCTTCCAGGATTGGTGGGTGTTCGTGACATTTTAAGATCTGCAGCAACTCCACAATAACACAAGGGTTGCATCCTCATTGTTGAAGGAGAAGAGGCGGCAATAGCGTATTTGTTGCAGGAGAAGCAGAAAAAAATCCACTTTCAAAGAAAGAAGAAGGCATCAGATTTGCTAAATTTAGCTTCTACAATGTTCAACAATGGAGAATAAGGTACAAAGAAGAAGATGGATGTTAAATAGGCTAAATTATTATCGTTAGGGCTTTTTTTACTGTCTTCACGCCCCTTACAGGCGTGTGAATCACGCACTGCAGCCACATATGACACATAGGATAAGCCACGTTGGATAAGCGTTTATTATTCACGTTTTGAATGAGTATAAGTGTTCAATTGGCAAATATGTAAGTTTGGGGACCGGCATGACAAAGTGGTTGAAGTACAAGTGTCATTTAGGCTATTCTGCCCTAAGTTAAAGAGGATGTTAGGGAAAGCAACGGTAACCAACTTATAAGTGAGAAATAGACCACACCAAGTGACGTACCACATCATAAATTCCCGGATTATAGAGTGTAACTGTTAAGAAATGAGAGCAAAATAGAACAATATAGTAATAGAGACAAGATGTATATGAGGAGAATGTATAAGTTATAGCTTATTTAAATGTATGTGTTTCTTGTGTGTTCTTCCATGGGCAAAGAATGTCCTATTTATACTATACAAGATACGCTCAAAACTCAGTAGATACATCCTGGGAATTAATAGGTGCATCTATCCAAGTAGTACATTGTATAAAATGTATGGATGGATTAAATGAACATCCATATACATTCACTTTATTTATAACACTCCCCCTTGGATGTTCATTTAAAAGATAATGTGCCTCGTTAAAACCTTACTAGAAAAAACCCAGTGGGAAAAAGCCCAATGAAGGAAAAAGAGTACACACATCTTGTAATACGCATTGAGTGCTGCCTCATTAAAAACCTTACCAGAAAAACTCACTTGAGACAAAACCTTGGTTAAGGGAAAAAGAGTACAACGCGTATTATACTCCCCCTGATGAAAGTTTTATTTGATACTCGGAGACGACGCATTCAAATCTTATGTCTCAGCTTCTCAAATGTTGATGTTGGCAATGCCTTATTGAATAAATCCGCTAGATTGTCACTTGAACGGATTTGTTGAACATCTATCTCACCATTTTGCTTAAGATCGTGTGTGAAAAAGAACTTTGGTGAAATGTGCTTTGTTCTGTCTCCTTTGATATATCCTCCTTTAAGTTGAGCTATGCAAGCAGCATTGTGTTCATACAATATCGTTGGAATCTTCGTTTTTAAAGAAAGACCACACAATTGTTGAATGTGTTTAGTCACTGATCTCAACCATACACATTCTCGACTAGCTTCATGAATTTCATGGCTTTCAACAAAATAAAATTTAGCTGCAATATCTTCCAATCATGCAAAGATAATAGCTATACCCCCACAAGTAAATAGATAGCCTGTTTGAGATCGGGCTTTATGTGGGTCAGACAAATAACCTGCATTGCAAAAGTTATATCTGGTCGAGTATTATTTGCAAGATACATTAGTGCCCCAATTGCACTAAGATATGGAGTTTCATCACCAAGAAGCTCTCCATCTTTTCATGAGGTCGGAATGGATCTTTATTTATATCAAGTGATCTCACAACCATCAGGATACTCAATGGATGTGCTTTATCCATATAAAAATGCTTTAGGATCTTTTCGGTATAAGTTGATTCATGGACAAAAATTCTGTCTTTCATATGCTCAATTTGTAGACCAAGACAAAATTTTGTCTTTCCAAGATCTTTCATTTCAAACTCTTTCTTCAAACAATTTACTGCTTTTGGAAGTTCCCCAGGAGTTTCAATGATATTTAGATCATCAACATACACAACGATTATAACAAATTCAGATCCAGACCTTCTTATAAATACACAAGGACAAATTGGATCATTCTTATACCCTTCTTTCAGCAAATACTCGCTCGGGCGATCATACCACATTCGCCCTAATTGTTTCAATCCATAAAAGGATTTTTGAAGCTTTATTGAACAAGTTTCTCGGAAACTTTTATTAGTTTCAGGAACTTTGAGCCCTCCAGGGATTTTCATATAAATTTCATTGTCTAATGTGCCATACAAATAGGTTGTGACAACATCCATTAGACGCATATCAAGTTTTTCATGGACTACCAAATTTATAAGATACCTGAAAGTGATTGCATCCACCACAGGAGAATATGTCTCCATATAATCAATGTCAGGTCTTTGCGAAAATCCTTGTGCCACAAGTCGTGCTTTATATCTAACGACCTCATTTTTATCATTTCGTTTTCGCACAAAAACCCATTTGTATCCCACCGGCTTTATTCCTTCAGGTGTTCGGACTATACGTCCGAATACTTCACGTTTCTCAAGTGACGCTAATTCTGCCTGGATAGCGTCTTTTCATTTTTGCCAATCATTTCTCTGTCTACATTCATCGACAAATCTTAGTTCAAGATCCTCATCTTGTTGCATTATTTCAACAGCAATATTATAAGCAAAAATGGTTGACAATAATATTATTTTGGTTCCACCTTTTTGCCGTAAAGACAACTTATTGAGATCTCTTCATTTTCATTATTTTCAGGTACCTGGACCTCCTCTGAGGTCTTATCATTTGTTATGTCATAGGGCTCATTTTGAGCAATTACCTCCATATTATGATCTCCTAGATCATTTGCTCCTTTTCGCGTTCGAGGATTTTTATCTTTGGAACCAATTGGTCTACCACGTTTCAAGCGTGGCTTAAACTCATTTGCATTTATAGATTGTCCAACCGGGACATAAATTCGAATAAGAGCATTAGCAGTTGGAATATGTGACTTAGTCACCCTTGGTAGGTTAATGAATCCATCAGGTAGTTGATTTGCAATATTTTGCAAATAAATTATCTTTTGAACCTCGTGTTCACATTGATTTGTTCGAGGATATAATGAGATAATGATAATGCATTCCAATCTATCTCCTTTTGTAGTTGCTTATTTTCTTCCTCTAATATTGGGTATACTGATTCATCAAAATGACAATCAGCAAATCTTGCCGTAAATAAATCTCCAGTTATAGGTTCCAAATATTTTATAATAGAAGGTGATTCATGCCCAACATATATCCCCAATCTTGATTGGGGTCCCATCTTTGTGCGTTGTGGTGGAGCAATTAGAACATATACTGCACATCCAAATATTGTAAGATGGAAAATATTTGGCTCCTGACCAAAAGCCAATTGTATTGGGGAGACTTTATCATAACTTGTGGGTCTTATCCGCACAAGAGCTGCTGCATGCAAAATAGCATGGCCCCATGCCGAAATGGGAAGTTTTGTTCTCATAAGCATTGGTCTAGCAATTAATTAGAGGCGTTTGATCAATGATTCCGCTAGACCATTTTGAGTATGAACATGAGCAACTGGATGCTCAATTGTTATCCCAGTTGATATGCAATAATCATTAAATACCCGGGACATAAATTCACCAGCATTATCAAGACGAAGTGTCTTAATTGCATAATCTGGAAACTGTGCTCTTAATCTTATTAATTGAGCTAGTAACCTCGCAAAGGCCAAATTGCTTGTTGATAACAAGCACACATATGACCATCTTGTAGATGCATCTATCAAAATTATATAATATCTGAATGGTCCGCATTGAGGGTGTATGGGCCCACATATATCACCCTGTATACGTTCTAAAAAATGCAGGAGATTCAACTCCAACTTTAATTATTGATGGGCTAATAATCAGTTTTACTTGAGAACATGCAGCACAAGAGAATTCTTTAGTTTGAAGAATCTTCAGGTTCTTCAATGAATGACCATGTGAATTCTCAATTATTTTGCGCATCATATTATAACCGGGATGGCCTAACCGGTCATGCCAAATAATAAAATCATTAGTAAACTCCTTGTTTACTATGGCATGTGATTCAACTACACTAATATTAGTGTAGTATAATCCGGAGGAAAATGCGGGAAGCTTTTCAAGCATATATTTCTTTTCCGCTTTTATTGTAGTAATATAAAGGTATTCAACCTTTCCTTTACTGGTGGTCTCAATATGATAGCCATTTTGGCGAATATATTTGAAACTCAACAAGTTTCTTTGAGACCTACTACAATATAATGCATCATTAACAACCAATATAGTTCCTCCTGGTAGTAATACAGTCGCTCTTCCAGAGCCCTCAATTAATTTTGTACTACCAGATATTGTTATGATATTGGCTTCTTTCATAATTAAATAAGAGAAATATCTCTTATCTTTTAATATGGTGTGCGTCGTACAGAAGACATATTTCTTCTTTATTATTCATACGGCCAACTGAAGATTGAGAAGTTTTCTTCTTCAAGAAGAAGTAAAATACATCGTAAGTAATATTGAAAAAATTAAGAACAAAAGAAACTACATTTATGAAATTAAATACTGACAACATAAAAAGTTTTATTCAAAATATGAACTTTATAAAAAGAAATACATTTATTCTTATAATTTTTCCCAATAATAAGTCTTCAGTTATGATGCTCAAAGAAGTCTCCAGCTTCTAAATGAGTAATATCTGCAAGGCCTTCAAAAATATCATCTTTATAGGCAAGGTTTGACTCAACTTTATCATTATTATTCATAGGGCCCGTCTCAACATCATTTTGAAAAATCAAGTGAGTCTCAACTTTATTTTGTTTCCCTTTTATAGATGCTTGATAAAGCTTGACAAAATGTTCAGGTGTACGACAAATTCGTGCCCAATGATTTTTCATACCACATCGGTGGCAAACATTACCTTTGCCTTTTGAAGGATTATTCTAAGAACCCTTATTGTTCTCTTGTTTATAACGACCACCAGCATAGTAATTATTATTTCGTCTCTTGCCATGCCCACATATACTTATATGGCCATGATAATTTTTTTGTCTTCTTTCAGACTTTTGATTTATCGCTATCACATGCGCTTCTGGGAATGGAGCTGATCTGGTACTGGGGCGGATTTTATGATTTTTTTTAAAGCGTGTCATTTTCACACTACCATTATTATATCATCAATATGGGCCATTGGGACCTGAAATCAATGTCTTACCCATATGAGACGTGTTAGGCCATAATATGATGGGACTTGAACCCAACATCTTATCATCATGGTGCTCTAGGACATGAACCTGGTGTCTTACCCTCATGGTGCAGTGGGACTTGAACCCGTTGTCTTATGCTCATATCATATTTATCACAAATTATCTCATTCTCTTTAGAGAATGAAACATAATTTTAGATTGCCACAAATTCAAGTTTTGATAAATTTAATATAGTATAAAACTATCTTACTAAATAGTAGAATATCTACACAGTTAAAAAAAAAATAGTAACAAGTAGTATGCCTTAAATATTCTAGGTATAAATATACACATGTCATGAAGGCATATTAACAGTAGCGAATCATTAAAATAATAAAGAGATATTATAGTCGTTCCATGCAAATTCACCAATTACTTTCAACACACTGATTCATATGTACTATAACTAGTAGTCCCGTTTGATCTGCTACATATAAATAATATTTGCCATCGTCCAAACTTACATAAATATAAATATTGAAGATTCAATAATTAATACCTTTTGAAATTAAGCAAAGCAGGATGTTATCATTATTATTCCATTAAAGAATGTCACGCACATTAAGATTACTAGTTTCAAAGATCAAAAATTTTTAAATCAAATATTATACCTAACAATAAACAGAATTCCTCCTAATATTTCATAAGGTTCTTTCAATATCATGTCAAAGTAATGATAGCATACTTTCCTATTTCATAAGGTTAAACTTAGAACAAGCTTGCATGACAATTTAAATTAAAGCTTACTATTTTTTTTTTATAACAAGTCATGTATATCCAAAGCAAAATCATACATGTAGTGATTTATAAAATTCAAATACGGTTAGAAGCAAATAGATGTGTACTTGAATTTGTAAGAAAATTGACTGACTCTTTAGGAAGAAGATAGTACCCGGTTGAAGTAAATATTTCAATTGGTTAGAATAATCGTATTGATAACGTGTTAAGAAATGAGAGCAAAATAGAACAATATAGTAATAGAGACAAGATGTATAGGAGGAGAATGTATAAGTTATAGCTTATTTAAATGTGTTTTCTTGTGTGTTCTTCCATGGGCAAAGAATGTCCTATTTATACTATACAAGATACACTAAAAACTCACTAGATACATCCTAAGAATTAATAGGAACATCTATCCAAGTAGTATATTGTATAGAATGTGGATTAAATGAACATCCATATACATTTACTTTATTTATAACAGTAACCAATTTATAAGTACTTTTTTCCTTATCTTACGTTTTTGGCCAAAATCATAAGCTGGTCACTTCTAAATGGGTTTTCAGTTTTATAAAAACTTTTTTATGTGAATAACAATTTTATTATTTTATCGAAAATATGTTTTGTACACTCCCTCCCTCCTCCCCAAAGTACCCTTCCCAAAAGAAAACCCCCTTATTCCTCGTGATTTCGTTTTTATCGTTTGTTCTTTTCTATAAAAAAAAATACTTTTACATTTATATTTTTGTAATAGCTTTAATAACAATCACACGTCATTTATTATCAGTCTGCTTAATTATAAAGTTAAATTCAACACTTAAAAAAATGATTAACTGTTTATCAACGATTTTTTATAAGCTAAGCCAAACGGGCTCAGAATGGCCCAATCATATCACTCTCAGTAGAACTTCAATTTAACTTAAAATGATGCCTAGCCAGCATCTGCTTAATAGCTGGCAATTTTACCCGTAGTATGACGTCTCATCCTTTCCCTTCACAATGTCTGTCGATTTTCAAGGTTGAACAGGAAAATATTAACGCTGCTTCCTTTTCGAGGAGGAGACAACTAATAGCCCGTTTTGCCAAGCTTCTAAAATCTGCTTATTTTGAGAAGTGTTTTTCTCAAAAGTACTTTTAAAAAAATACTTTGATGAGAAATAGTTTGTGTTTGGCTAATTAATTAGAAAAACACTTTTGATCAGTAATTAGTGTTTGACCAAGCTTTTGAAAACTGCTTCTAAGTGCATTTTTCTCAAAAGTGCTTCTCAGAAAAGTACTTTTGGAGAGAAGCTACTTTTTTCTGCTTCTTCAAAACTGCTTGTGCTTCTCCTCAAAAGCACTTTTTTTCCTTCCAAAAGCTTGGCCAAACACCTCAATTTTTGGCCATAAGCACTTTTGGCCCCAAAAAAAGCTTGGCCAAACAAGCTATAAAATCAGCTTATTTTGAGAAGTGCTTTTCTCAAAAGTACTTTTTTAAAAAGTGTTTTTGGTGAGAAGCAGTTTGTGTTTGGCTAATTAATTTGAAAAGCACTTTTGAACAGTAATTAGTGTTTGGCCAAGCNCTTTTAGAAACTGTCTTACTAAGTGATTTTTCTCAAAAGTGCTTCTCAGAAAAGTGCTTTTGGAAAGAAGCTACTTTTTTCTGCTTCTCCAAAACTGCTTCTGCTTCTCCTCAAAAGCACTTTTTTTTTCCTTCCAAAAGCTTGATCAAACATCTCAAGTTTTGGCCAAAAGTGATTTTGGCCAAAAAAAGCGCTTTTGGCCTAAAAAAACAGCTTGGCCAAACAGGCTATAAGACACGATCGAATATAACCATAGGGTATAAAAGGATTACACTTTACTCTTTGAATAATTGCACTTGCACTCTTTTCCAGGACACTACAGTGGAGACGAAATACATTACAAAATCCATAAATAACAAGTTGTTCTCTTCTTTGTCACCCATCAATCTCTCTGAAAATGGAAGTTCTAATAAAAATTCGACCAAAAAATAAGTATCACTAACAGCCACTCATAAGTATACAACAAAAATCCCGCCTGCCCTGATACAAAGACACTATCCCTCCACCCTAAAAGAATTTCGACTCTTATATTATTCTATCAATGAAAAGAACAGCTAACAAAAAAAAAGTATGTCAATAAAAAAATTTATCAATAAAAATCCTTTTTTTGGGAGATAAAGTAAGATAAAAATCTGGTTTGCCATCATCAAAGTTATTGCATCAAGCATCATCTTGTTGATCAGGAGGAGTTCCAGCAATCCATCCCCATACCCCACCAGAGCTCTGCCTTCGCTTCTCATTCAAGGCTTGCTCTGAAGCTGCTTTTTGTCGCTGGAGTAGCTCAAGTTCTTTCTTTAAGCTTTCCAGAGTCTGTAGCTTTTGTTTAAGCTCCGCAACATCAACCTGTTGAATTAGCTTGCACTCAGTTCCTTTCCACCTTAGTTAAGAAAGATAAACCACAATCCTTGTTTTCAAGAAAATATGACTTAACTTAGCTCTTGACATGCTCAGTTACTACTGTCTTACTCCAAGGTTCTAACTCTGAAATATGCATGTATCGTGTGTGTGTGTGTAAAAGTGCAGATGCATGCGAAGAATGTATGGTGAATCTCCATATTTTAGTTATAATATGATACAAGTTTCTAATATTTCGCAGCCATTGTATTCTCCAGTATATGTGAGAGTTGGGTACATGGGGAGCTATTAACATCTCTCATCAGTATTACTGCCAAAATGGAATGCAAATACTGAATCAGAAGGGGTAGCCAAATGCTGCGTCAACATGCCGAAGTAAGGTAACAATCACTTGAGACTACATAACGAAATACTTAAAAGGTCATTTCACAACATCTCTATAAGATGGCAGAAGTTTAGGGGGGGAAATTCAAAAAATACTACAAATGAAAAAGGCCAACTGCAAGACTTCTAAACTGATAAAATTAGATGTTTCCAGTCAAATTATGCAATCATTAACCTCAGGACAACACTTATATTTCCAGATCAAATCATTCCACTTCTCCCACCCACCAGAAAAGAAATTTAAAAAGAACAAAAAAAGATACACAAAAATCCTTACATGTTATTAGTAATTTAACTATTCCATACCTCTAGTTTGAAACATCTTGATTGGTCAGCAGCAAGTTGACCACGTACAGACTGAAGCTCCTACATAAATTATGAGAATAAAACTGAAAGGTTACTGTTGGATCCTGCCCAGTGATGTCCCTATTGTTGGAAAGCAAATTAAGAACCTCTACATGAAGGAGAAAGAAATATCGCACATGAAAACAAATAATAAAAGGTGGAATAAACACATGCATAATGCCAAATGATATCTTTTTCGCTCGCCAAAAGTTTTGCTTGACATCACTTCTTCTGCACATTAGTCAAAATTGCTTTTATTATTACCAAGAGACAGACTAAAAGATTGGAGAATACAATCTCTCGCTCAGGGAAAAAGTTGGATATTAGAGATTGCATTTAATACACAAGGGACTGCAATGAGGAATAGAAGACAGCCAGGTGAAATATAAATGGGTGCTTCGGAAGAATATTTGAAAATCATGAGTTCCAGAAAACCTCATTTGTTAAGCAAAAGGGAACCATAAATGACAGAGTAACCTCTTAACTCGCAAAGCATCATTGAAGCCCAAAAGATACAAATAAAACTCTATCCATCTATAGTAGAAAGAAACTAATATCGATTAGTAGTTAGAACTAAACCAAGACGAACAATGTTAAGCCATGAACCCATCAAATAAACAGAAGCAAAAACTGAAGATAAGCTTTTGCTTATACTTCTAAAATATAGCTATCAATCAGAAGGAGTGGTTACCTTATAAAGGTCTGTGTTGCGAGCCTCAGCATCAGTCAAGTCTTGCTTCAGCTGAAGCGTCTGCAACTTCTCTTTGCTGAGAGATGACTCTAATTCTTCCTTCTCAGCTTTGAGGGCAGCTAAAAGCCGTTCACTAGTTTCTTCAACTTTGCTCACCTGCATGATGAGACGTGAGATCAAATCCCAGGGGAAAGACAAGGAAAAAACAAACAAAATCATAATGGAAGAAGTGTATGACTATAGAGAACAAGTATTGTGACTAGGGAAATTCACAAAGGAACATGTCAATGTAGCGGATTGTCAGTTGCAACAAATAAGAGAAGTTGAAACTGTCATATCAACATGACAGAATTAAGTAAAGGAGAGCCGGGCTAAGAATAGCTTGGCGACAACTCGGAGTAGAAGTTCAAGCATGATGTGTTGTGTTTGACACATTATGAATAACAGATCTTAATATTTCACATATACCATAGGGAAAAATAAATAGGATTAAATATCAACATTTTTTGTTTCTCAAGTAGCCCATACATAGTGACATGCAGTTTGTGATAAAGAACTTATTAGGCTATTCCACTGAAATTTTGAATATCATATCTATTTAAAGGCATTTACCGGAAAAAAATTAGCATGATACTTTTTAAGCGGACTTTGAAGGCAAAATCAAGGTCGTCCAATCGACGTTCTACAGTTAAAGGAAAGAGAAGCATCTTAAATGACTTATGTAAAGCTATGGTGCTAGCAGGAAGGGCAAGGAAACAATTCATACTCATTGACTATAAAGCAACATTTACTTAGAATTTGTATGTCATAAGGTTCCTATTATTTTTATCAAGCTGTATGTCATAACGTAAGGCTGTCAAATTTGGCCAAGCCCAATGACCCGCCCATTTATTGAACTCAGCCCATCTCGACCCAATCCAATTAAAGTTTGGTTGATTTTTAGCCCAAATTGATCTATAAGTAACTTTGCCAAAATATCTTAGAAATAATTTTTTTTGTTTGATATGTTATACATGACCATAACAAAAGGAGAAAAGTCTTATTTAGTAATTATACAATTCATAAGAAAACAACACATTAATTAAAGCTTGGTAAGAGTTGGGCGGGTTGGGCTATGACCCAAATGTTAGCCCATCTTGACCCAGCCCATCTCAACCCAAGTAATTTTTGGGAGGGTCCGCCCATTTATTGACTCGGCCCATTTTGACCAGCCCAAAATCGGCCCAACCCGCCTATTTGACACCCCTATCATAAAGTTATATCAAATAACCACAAAGGCAACACTTTATTTTTCCTCACAGTCAGTTGTCATGCGCATATAAATAAATATAGCAGAACTATATTCTTCAATTTTCTTTTCTGCAGGATGCAAGAAAAAGAAATTTGGAACTGTTAAGATTGATCAAATAGAGGAAAAAGAATAGGCGAGGAGGACCAAACTTATGTTACCAAGCACTGAAATAACCCAGACATGCAACTACTAATAGATAGTACATACAAAAGTTCTCATGGCCACAAGTGTCTTGATTGTTTTGTAATTAGCTTAATCACATATAGACAAACAGACTGACACATGCATATGTACTTAAAAAAACTCATCAGTGTGCTAGACTTGGACTTCATCGCCCTAGCTACATATCCACAATGTTACAATCAAATTTATAGTCATTGCATTCTAATTAAGAGTAGTTACGATGGGTTGGATCGATCTTTGAACGGATTCAATCAATCAGAGTTGAGCACTTTGTCTGAATTCATTACTTGAATATCTACCTTTCACCTACTAGATTCTAGCATGCACATTTATTTTCTAATCTGAGGACATATCTTGTCAGGATTTCAGAGTCCAGCCTAGTCCTAAAGAAAGATGATTTCAAAACTAAACTGAAGTTTTTTCCTAAAGCAAAGCAACCTAAATTCACGTGCATATGCAGGATAACATATTTGATATATCATAATACCATTGGCTCGGATTCAATGTTGTCCACCGAAATTTCCCTAATATTTCCTTCTTGCCCTGTTACAGTCTCTGACTCCAAATCCCTTGTGGCATTAGTAGCATTTTGTACTGCTGAAACACTATCAGGTACAGGAGTCTGCATCATCTTAGATTGCAAAGTTGATTTGTGGCTCGGTTTCAGCACATTGACCTTAAAAAGAGTAAGCAATCCACAAAGAAAGAAAATTAAGTAGAGTAGAGAAATCAACCACCCACTAGCCACCATATAAGGTCCGTCCAACCTGTGAGTGGAAAAGCGGACAGAAAAGGTTTATCTGTACGGGAAGAAAGAGAGAAGCATTAGCAACCTCACCTCATTACTATACCGCCCATTATATCCCCCAAAAGAAACTAGGATATCTTCACCATTATATGAACATAACACCAAGCTCAAGCCCTGTTGACAAGAAAATTTAAATGACAAGTCAATTAGATTTATATAATTCAGATATACAGGAAAGCATGCACTCACACTTTGCACATGCTTCAACACTAACCTGCTGTTATTTATTAATGGTGAGTTCATATGATCCCAAGTATGTCAAAATACATTTCAGTCCCATGTGTTAAGAGGCCATAGAGCAATCAAGAACACTGAAATAGTCTTGCTCTAATTCAACAAGAGTTCAAACAAATTTCAGCCTCGTTTCAATGTGGTTTGCATCCTTAGCGAATGGATATTTAGTTTCACAATTGTACCATGGAACCATGCCATTTAGCCATTTAGGTGTAAGCTGCTAACATTAATGAGGATTAAGCTATCATGACACCATGGTCAATAAGGATTTTAGTCAAACTTATCCCACCATCTACAGAATGTTTATCAGGGGTGAAGGGGATCATACAAACTAAGTGCTCATGGATTCTGATAGATAATCTTCTGCAAGTCAGACTTCAGTGCTTCATCACGTTCATATATATCACATATTTGATCAGAGTGTTGACATCACACCAGAAACTTACTCCAACATTGAGGAGGTGTAAGAATTGAATGACAAAAAGCTACACATCAGCATATCATATTGCAGACACGAAGCTGAAATAGGATGGTCCAATCAAGATGGCTTCTAGTTTATCATCAGTATAATCGAACAAGTGAAAACTTTGTAACCTAACCAGATGCTTAATTGAAAACTAAACTTGTTTGTTGTTTAAAAAACAAAACAACATGCAGAACATTAAATACCTCACTAGCAAGAGGAACACGCCCTTGAACAGTTGTTACAATGGACCAACCCAGTGTAGACATGTTGAGGACAACAGTTTCGGAGACCCCTGCAATAAGTGTAAGAGTGCCAAAATAGCATAAACACATGATGGCTGGCTTGGCTCACAAAAAAATAACCATTTTGAAGCAACATTAAGGTGATCACAGATATGACACCATCATGAAATAGCTACGCATATCTAATCTGGATAGCATAGTCTTCTCTGGGTTAGACTACGGAACCACTCATTTCTTTGATAGATTCACCACCAATCAGCACCCAGATATTCAAATGAGTTCATCTAGTCTCTGTCATGCAAAGACCAAACTACTTTCTATATAAACCAAGCAGAGAAACCAAAAAAGTCGTCCTGAATCTGATCTGTTACCTTTGATAGCATTACCAATGCCCTAATTCTGCCATAAATCAAGTCTACAAGAGACATTTATGTTTTGAAAACTAGAAATCCCTTCCTCCTCCTACATGGCATTACATTGCACAAAGGGGTTGCAAATAACCAGTTCTGCCTTTCCCTCCACGAAGAGAAATTATAGAGTGGAAGAACCGCACAAAGAAAACAGATGTGAATTAAAATGGGGAACAAAATTGAAAAAATTATTTTAACATGGAAATTAAACAAGGATTTGAACCACCAGAATGCCATTCTCCCATGCAGGCTAATTCACACCATCAGAAGAACATTGCAACAGTATAGACAAACTAATTGCTAAGAAGGATTCATGAATATTAAAATGATCTGAAACTACCCAAACACCCTCTTCCACCCCCTAAGAAAAGAAGGAACTTAACTCATTGACCAATTACTGTTTTACTCAGTGATCAAAAGAGACACTGTTTTACTCTAATCGTTCTTATAAGATTAGGGCCTTCAAATTAGGTTCACAAGCTTGCATTGATTAAATCAAGGCATAGAATGAGAATTAAAGCTGACCTTTTACAATTCAAAAAAGTTAAATAAGACCTGGAAGGTAAGCGTGTCAACGATAATTCAGTTTTGGACTTAAATTTGTAAGCCCTCGTTGAAGAAATGGAAAAAAGAGCTCCTAAAATAAACAGCACTTGGAAGTTAAACTGTCATGATCTCATACACAGTCTTAGAGAACGAAAGCATACCGCTCTTATTGTTGCCTCCACCAGTAATAAACCAATTCTCTCCTACTGTCACACCAGCATGGCCAGCACGTGGACTTGGTATTTCACCCTGTTGGGTAGGCCTTGACCATTCCATCTACAAATTAGAATAAATCAAAATTACCAGTTATACATAAAAAATCTCACTTGAGCATTTTTGCAACAGCTAGAAACTGAATGCATTGTCTCACAGTTTGTAAATCAAGGACATGAAGATCATTGAAGCAAGTAGCATGTGAGCCTCCGCCAAAAATAAGAAGGTAGCGCTCAGCATGTACTGCAGCAGCATGATCAGACCTTGGAGAAGGAGGCACTCCCCTGCCAAAAGAAAAGAGCAATGCAAATGAACATGGATTTTACGTAACTTAAATTGGTAAGACCACTTGGATATTGCGCATTGATAAAGGTATATTGCCACTAAGCACTAGTGGAGAGAAGCACTCAAGGAGAGGACATTAAGAATATTATATACATATTCTCAAAAATATTATATACATGTTAAAAATTATAAACTATCAAACTTATGACACCGGGAGATTGCATCTATGAAGATTAGAAGCAAGCTAGGTTGACAATATGTTCTTTTCTGAGACGCATAAACTTATAACAAAGACACACAACACAGATGGAGACCAAATGGTTTGTCCTTCAACAGGCAAGAAACAAAGTATAAGGGAAAACAAAGATGCTTAAATTTCCTGAAAGCATCTTACAATGTGCCCATTTCATCCCAGGTCATGGTTTCTAAATCTAGAATGTGAAGATCGTTCAAGAGAGATCGATTTGCATCTTGTCCACCAAATATGACTAAGCTTGTCCCAGCAAGTGTAACTGAATGACCTCCACGAGATAACTGCATGAGCAAATGTGAACTAATTTTAGTCAAACAAGAAGCACAAACTAGGTACTTGATACCTCTTTCATTTATACTTGAGTTGGAAATGGATAAAAGTAGAGATGATCCATGGCATATTTGAGGTACGCTATGTTTAGTTGGGGAGAGGTGGGAGGAATAAGTGAATGTGGAAGCTAAGAGTTATTTATCTTGTTTGATAAAAGGAGTAAAAGTGAACTAAAATGGGAGTAGAAGTGGAGGTGTGTCCCTAAGTTCTCCCATACTTCCAAACAAAAGGAAGCGTGTACTTCCTTTCCAACCACACCAACAGTGAACCAAATCATCAATACTTCAATTTTCATCTGAAAAGTAAAGTAGTTAAGTTCTCTCTCCTTAACTCTACCCCCCCCCCCACCACCCCCACACACACACACAACCACCAAATAGAACCACACATACTATTAAGTTTCATGCTGTGGAAAATATGAAAAAATGACACAAGAAAAGAAAATTGCAAGAGGAAAAACCCTGAAGGAGTTCAAATCTAAGAATTGAATGTACTGAAGAAAACAGAATTTTAGATGGGTAACATCTGAAAGAAGTTATAAAAAATCAGAGGAAGGGATGCCATAAAATTTGAAGCCACTTAAAGGGAAACAGTATCGTGACATAAACAAATATACCGGCGGCTTTCCATAAGTCTTCAAGGTTGACCAAGTACGCGCTGGCAGATCAAACACCTTCACTGGCAAAAGAATGGAACATCGCATTAAGCAGCAAAACAAATATTCAAGTGCAAAAGATTCTAAAATTTGTCTATACGTTGACAGCAATACTTCTCTAATTACCACCCGCAATTTGTTATCAAGATAGTCATTAAGCAAGATTACCAACAAACACCAAGATGATACAACTCCTAGCCAAATATGTGAGCTCTTAAATGATATACTGTAAGCTTACATGATAGGAAGATACCTCTAAAGTGGAAGCAAGTTCCATAGGACAAGTGTGAAAGCAATGTTAGAGCACAATGAATGTTGCACCTTATCAGGATGAGTGCCATAAAAAAGTGAACGGTAAAATTGACGTGAAGCTGTCATTCTTTTGGGACAACTAAAAAGAAAATTGTGTCAAATAAAATGGGACAGAGGGAGTAACTTGAACTGAATAAGAAACTTAAAAGTGCACTTTTTCATCTAACCTAAAATTAATTTGGTTTGTGAGCTTCACTTAGATGTCTTTTACTTCATCTATTTCACTTAATTATAGATTTTTTTGGATTACTTTGTTCGTGTAATTGTCTTTTCTGATTATATCTTTTCTAGCATTACAGATATAATATTTTACTTTTTCCTTCATTGCGCCTTTCTTTACTAAAGCACACTTTAATTGTGCTTTGAACTTAAAGCCCCAGCAGACCTAGGGTGCTTTCTCGCACATTCTGCCTTTGACAACACTCTACTAAATCCCGTCTTACACTGCTCTTCTACGAATTCAAAGTAAATGGAATCAAGCTTAACAATATGAACAAACCTTGCATAGTTTCAGAAGGATCTTTTGTATGTCCACCAACTGAAATGAGCTTATTTCCTTCCCATGGTATCTATAAAATACAACAGAAAAACTCAAATTGAAAAAGAAAAAAAGCAATACATGCACGCACCCACACAGAGAGAGAGAGAGCAACTGAATGAGCTAAGAGGGATTTCAAACTCAAATGAGAGTTCCATCCTTGTGCAAATAGAGCATAAAGGGGTGTCACTACCACAGTATTAAACCAATATCTGTACTAACCAGGGAGTGGCCAGCAAAGGGAGCTACTTGCACTTGAGAAGCTTCGCCAGCTGTTTTAACCTCTACTTTAGACCATGTCCAACTTCTCAAGTCCAAAGCCTGCAATGACCCTCACTCCTTATCAGACACATTGAACACCAAGATACCAGAGAAGAATAGTTACAACTTTCTCAGGGATTTCTTTTTTCTTTTAAGTAAAGGGTAAACAAAATCACAGAAAAGAACGAGATGTTTGTATTAAGCCTAAAAACTAGCTGTCGAGCACAACCACCAATAAAGGGTAGCCAGAGTATAAAAGATCTGCTCATTCATGAACTAATAATTAAGAAATGACTGATGATCTTCTAGAAATATCAAAGACCGTCTAATGCAAATCACCCACCTGGAGATCACTAAGGTAACGTCCATTGTGATTCCCTCCAAATATATACATCTTATCATCAATAACGGCTGCTCCATGCTGTAAAAGTAGATTGAAACTATTTGAGAAAATGAAAATTTTAAAAAATAAAAAGAGGAAAATGCAGAACTGACACCTCGTATCGAGCTTTTGGCCGTGGACCAGATATAGGAGGTGCAACCCATTGGTCATACACACCAACTGTACCAAAGCCTTCTGATACAACATCTTTATCCTGAGGTTCTGACAGGTTCCCATTTTCAGCAGGAATAGTTTTTGTCTCAGGAAGAACATTTCCATTTTCGGTAACCGGCTCAGCTATTGTATCATTCTGAACCAAAGAGGAATAGGGACATCAAATAAAAAGAAAAATTATGTACCTATTCTCTACCTCCTGGGTACAGTCAATAAAACAAGTTCACTAATCAGAAGAAAAAAAATTGAGAAGCAGGAAACAATGAGAAAATGGATGCAGTTGAAGAAGCAAGAACAACGAATCATATAAACTAATACACACTCACATTCTTTTCCACCTGAACTGCAGGTTCTGAAACAAAATTTGAGGCCCGTGAATACCATCCTGGATCTTCTTCCTACCATAACGAATTAAGGAGTTTAATTCATACTCCCAAATTACTGGATAAAATTGATTAGCTCTACACAAACCTCCAATATTTTCACAAAAAGACGCATTGCCTCTGTGGAAGCCATGTTTCCAAGACCATTCCAGCTTCACAAATACGAAACCTCTTAGTACACATATTCAAGCCTCATTACAGTATATGGAATACTTCGTACTAGTACGGTAGGAAATAACTAATCTGCACAGACCTCTAAGGCCATATGTAAAATAGAAAGAAGAGGAGGAGAGAATGGGAGAATGAGAGACCAACCAATCAAAATTACCACTCCATATTGGAAACATCTCCAATTAACTGCCAGCTAACTAGCTACTGCAGCAGGAGAAATATAAAACCCAGCATAGAATAATACAACATTTGGTTGCTTGCATAAGGAAATATAATCGACGCGTTATTCATTGCAGCGTTTGGTTGGCGGTATCAAAAAATACCCACATTAAGTTATGTGGGAACCTATGAATAATTTTATGCGGGATAGAATGCGGAATAAGAATCCGTGTATTAACAATGCTGAGATTCGAATATTTAAAGACAAAGCTGTCCTAGTAAGTAATTCTTGTATAACAATAATCCCTTCCCTATTAATCACCGCTTAACAAATTATTCAGTATTAATCACCACATAAATAATATCAGCATTATGATTCAAACAAACTAATACGTGAACCAAATGAATGCTAATAGTAATAATGTTGATTAGCAGTCAGTTTGCATACACGTCTTCTCGGGTTAATTAGAACATTAAACTACAGGTTTTACAAAGACATGAAGAACCACAAGAATCTGTGTGTGCATTAACAAGTAAAGAAAAAGGTAACAAGTAAACAACCTAGATAACAAGATCAAGTTCAGGTAATATGCCAATCATAGAGTTGATTGAAACAAACCTCGTCCATTTGCCTTGTTCTACTGGACTCCAACTTCTAGGCTTAGGAATCTTACAAGGTCCTACAGTTGCCTGAACCAAGTAGAAAATAAAAACAAAAAACCTTACACAGAGAACCAGAGCTTTCACAAATCTACGAATAAGTATACAATGTATAAACAACACAACGAAAAATCACATGCAACACGCCTTCAATTTATAGTCAATGCATATAATTCGATGTGATTCCGACATGAACTCTAGATCTACGAGAATTTGAACCAAAACAGTTTGCAAAACAGGCTTTCCAATTAAATTATCACAATTAAACGCTTCATAAAGTTAACAATAAAGCTAAGACACTGTAATTCACATATTGCAGCACTAGATCAAGCCATTGAAAGAACTCAAAGTACACAAATGAAATTCCGTGTAGAACAGAAGAGGTAAATGAAACCGACAGAAAATGTGAAGGACCTGTTGATAGAGGGCATAAAGTAGAAGAGCACCGTCGTTGGAGAACTTGGAGCTGACACCTTTAGTAGAGGAATCGGGAGATCCATCAAAACCAGCATAGGCTGCCGCTGCATAGAATCGCTCCGGATACGCGAGGCCAGAGCTTACCCTCGCCATCGCCGCCATTTCACTTCTCTCTCTCACTCCTCTGAATTTTTTGTGCTTTTCTTTGGATCACAATTTCAGATCCTGATCAATGAACTGTAGAAGAAGGTGAAATTGGAGTAATGGTTCTAATTTCTTTTTTCTTCTTTTTCCTTTTTTGGTTTACCGTTTATATATCACTTATTATCAGAAGATTCAAGGGGTGATTTGAATTGAAATTTGACAGTGTCGTACTTTTTGGTTTGGGAATTGTTCCCTCCCTGACGGTTGGGACTTGGGATACGCTAGGCTGAGGTTATTATAGACAACCTGCACCTAATCGGGAAAAAAAAAAAAAAAAAAAAACTGCACCTAATCGAAAATCCAAACAAACTGATTAGATAAATAATTTATTTTTTATTTTACTTTGGTTTAATAAGTATTGAACTTTAAAAATTGTTAACAGTATTTGATTTGGTTTCATGTTAAACGAAAAGTATCGGACGAAATCGAACCAAAACTGAGAAAATATTTGTAACCATTTATAATTAGTTTTAATATATATTTAGAAATATGTTATTTTTTGGACTTTTATATAACTTGCGGAAATGATACCATGTAGCCACTTTTAAGCATGTTATTTAAAATAATACATAATTTATTATGTATTCAAAGATTAGCCAATTGGCTCAAATTACAGGGCACAACGTCCAGAAGTTTAAACCTCAAGGTTCAAACTTAAGGATATCGTGTCATAAAGTTCGAAAATTGTGACCAGAAATTCGAATCTTATGTTCTAGTTTTAAATTAGTAGTCCAAAAATTCAGGACACTTAGTTTTGAATTTCAAATTAGCAGTTCAGAAATTCAGGATATTTACTCTTGGATTTCAAATTAGCAGCTTAAAATTTTAGGACACTAAGTCCTGAATTTTTTTTCAAATTACCGGCTCAAAAATTTAGGATACTCAACTAGCTTTTGGCCATAGATTACCGAATTTGTTTTAAAAAACTTAATTATGAAATTTGGTTTGATGATGAAAATATGTTTGGAAAAAAAAATTCAAAACATATTTTACTTTTAAAAAAAATAAAATGTAACTTATACCCATAAGTTCTAAAAATTATCAAAAATACCCAACAATACCAAACAAACAAATTTTCTAATCATGTATATGTAGAACCTTCATTGATGTCATTCATTATCATTATCACAACCAATAGTCTTGAACATAGATAAATTTGGCACAAAGTTATCATTTTTATAATGAACTACATAATACAATATCCTAAAATATAACCTAATATTTTAATATTAACTGCTAATAACACAATTACTAACTACTACAATTTATCATATTATAATTATATTACAAGATCCATTAGTCCAAAAAAGATGATAGTAACTAGCTGGTGGATTAGTTGGGTCATAATAAATGGTGGGTTTTCTTTTTTATATAATACAAAATTTTGGGATAATTTTTAAAATTGTTAAAAATATCGACGGTAATATTTTGGGCCAAAAACAAGTGTAGGGCTAGTTTTTGGATTTGAAAATTTTATTTTCCTAAACAAACAGGTTTTGCCAAATAATTTTTGGAAAATTTTTGGCAAAATCTATGGCCAAACGGGGGCTAATTAGTCCAGAAGTTTAGGTGAATTGACTAATCTTTTAAATACATTATAAATTATGAATATATTTTAAATAGCAGACTTAAAAATGACTATTGGTGCACTTCACCCTATATATTTCCTCTTTCATAATAATCTTTTGGGGTTTAGTGTGAAGTTCCCTTGGGCTTCAAAGTTCTTCATCTTGTTGTTGGCCATTCGGTCCTTCATGGACCTGTGCCTTTGTCAATTGCGTTAAGAAAATGACAAAAATCAAATGTTTAGGGATAAGTATAAAATATTATCTGAAGTCCCGGTATAAATTTTTGTGTTAAATTTACTCCGTATTTAGTTTGAGGTATTAGTCAAATTGGATTTTTATACCAAAATATTGATATTTTGGTATCACGTATCCCGTATAGAAGATGAGATTATATATCTAGTTTTAATATCAAGATTATAATCCTCAAATATCCTAGTTTTGAACAAAATCACCTATCTATTCCTGAACAGTTTTAATTCTTGAGTTAATACCCTCAAACCCGTTTAAAATATACAATCTTTGTCAGTTTCCCACCAAAACTATCGAGTGTCCCCAAAAATCCCTTGAACTATATCCCCCTTCATAATAACCCCCCCCCCCCCC
>NW_017673832.1:91733-112440 GCF_001879085.1 Nicotiana attenuata
CCCCGGTCGATTATGTGGTATATTGTGTGAAATAAGTCGCCCAAGAGCGCGTGAAGGGTGACAATAACCATTAAAATGGGCCCACCTGGCAGCAACTAACGGCTAATTAGCCCCTTTTCTTAAAGCTTATATTTTCTCCTCTTTTTCTTTATATTACACCTTTCTTCTCTATTTTTCCACCTTTCTTCTTGTTGTAAACTATTAGTAAATGTGGATGTCCACTACTCCCACTACTTTTACCTATGATGTAAATAACCTCCCAATACTCATCACCATTATGATTGTAACTCACACACCTCCATAAACCCTTCCCATGATCGTCCCCCATGATCTAAATTGTTAATGCCATGTTTAAAACAATCATTTGTAATCTTCCATGTAATAGTATAAATAGAGGCATGAAATGTGATATGGAATACACTTGAACACTTGATGAAATTAGAAAGTTATCTCTTCTTCTCTTATTCTATTACTTATCTTCTTGTTTTACATTGTTACTTTGAGCTACATTTCTTAACACGTTATCAGCATGAAGTCTTTAACTTCAAGGTTAATCTCTTATCTTCTCCAAGGTAAGTTCCCGCTGTTCTATCTGCAAGGTGTATACTTTTAACTAATCATGTTCGTATTTTATTTAATTTTCATGACTTTCTTTTACACTCAAATATCTATATATTGAAACGATGATTGGTTATACTAGTCGGTCCTACTTTGCATCTTAAACTTTTGCATCTTTACCATTTTTATTTTTTGAATGATCTGAAAATCATTTACTTAATAAAATATATACAACATGCTTTATACTAAAAACTTATCGGAGATAATGTAAAGTTCTTATAAGCCTAACTAGCCTATTAGGATATTATTTATTATTGGGAACTATTTGTTAAAAAAGTACTTTTTCTTTTGGAATTGTTAATCATATAGTTTATATAGGTGACACTTTTATAATAAAGTCAAATTATTTCTTTACGATATTATCCTAATAATTTCTAATTTAATTTTCTTCTTTGATAGTTTTCACTATGTTGAATTTGTCAATGCTTTAGTTTGTGGCACTTGACATTTCTGAAAAGAATTACCTATCGTGGGTTCTCGATGCTGAGATTTACTTAGCCGCTAAAGGTCTTGGTGACACCATTACTCAGGGTAATAAGGCATCAAGCCAGGACAAAGCGAAGGCCATGATTTTCCCTCGTCATCGTTGGATGAAGGTTTAAAGGTTGAATATTTGATAGTAAAAGATCCACTTGAATTGTGGACTGCCCTGAAGGAAAGGTATGATCACTTTAAGGCTACGGTATTGCCAAGGGCTCGATATGAGTGGATGCACTTACGGTTGCAAGATTTTAAAACCGTAAGTGAATATAACTCTGTTGTATTTTGAATAACTTCCTAATTAAAATTATGTGGGGATGTTATAAATGATGAGGATTTGTTGGAAAAGACTCTTACGACTTTTCATGCCTCAAATATGGTATTACAGTAGCAATACCATGAAAGGAGTTTTAAAAAGTATTTTGAATTGATCTCATGCCTTCTGGTGGCTGAGCAACATAATACTCTTTTGATGAGAAATCATGAAGCCCATCCCACAGGGTCAGTTCCGATTCCTGAAGTGAATATGGTAGCGAGACGTGATAAGTCAGGAAAAAAGACAGAATAATTATCATGGCCATATGAATGTATGAGGGAATGGAAATGGCAAAAGACGATATAATAATCGTCATTGTGGTGGTCATGGCAAACAAGAGAACAATATGGATTCTCAAAACAATCCTTCAAGAGGCAAAAGCGGTAACTACCACTGCTGTGGCATGAAAGGTCACTGGAAAATTGAATGCCGTGCACCTGAGTATTTTGTCGGGATTTATAAAAACTCCATCAAAAGAAAGGCAAATAATGTTGGAGCCTCTTCTGCTAATGCCTAGTTGTAACAACCCGACCGGTTATTTTGAGTATTATAGACCCGTTCCCCTATTTATTGCTTATTCAATGCTCATTTGTTGTTATGTGACTTGCCGGGTGGTTGGTTGGATTCCGAAAATATTTCGGAATGAATTGGGACACTTAGTCCCAAGGTAGGAAGCCTAAGTTGAAAGAGTTGACCAGATATTGATTTATGTGTAAATGACTCCAAAATGGAATTTTTATATTTCGAAGCTCTGTATGGTAATTTTAGACTTAGGAGCGTGTCCGGATATTGATTTAGATGTCCGTAGGTGATTTTGGCTTGAATTGGAGAAAATTGGAAAAGTTAAAGTTTGGAGAGTTGTGAGGTTTGACCCAGGTTTGACTTTGTGGTTACTGAGCTCGGATCTTGGTTCCGGAAGTTGGAATAGGTCCATTGTATCATTTATGACCCGTATGCAAAACTTGAGGTCAATCGGAGTTGGTTTGGTAGGCTTCCGCATCGATTGTAGAAGTTGAAAATTTGTTAGTTTCAATAGGTTTGAATTGGGGTACGATTCATATTTTTGATGCCGTTTTAAGTGATTTGAGGTTTTGGATAAGTTCATATCGTATTTTAGGACTTGTTGGTATGTTTATATGGGGTCCCGGGGTCCTTGGGTGAGATGCAGATTAAAAACGGATTGGAATTTGGACTTGGAGCATTACTGAGATTGTTGAATTTCTGGTGTGATCGCACCTGCGGTGGGAGTGGATGGAGGTGCGGCCTTAGGAGCGCAAGTGCGGAAGTGAGGGGGTGGACGCTGGGACCGAAGAAGCGTAAAAGTCTCCGCAGAAGCGACTGAAAGGATGCGCAGGAGCGAGCATGGTCGCAGGTGCGACATTACCTCCGCAGGCGCGTGTGCGCAAGTGTGAGCGTATTTCCATAGAAGCGGAGGGGCTCATCTTGAGTGGAATGCGCAGGTGCACTCCATTTTCTGCAGGAGCGGTTCCGCAGAAGCGGAATCGCTGGGCAGTTAAGCTGTGTTCGAGGGCTTGAATTCATTTTTAGAGCTCGGTTTGTGGCGCTTTTTTGAGGGATTTTCAAGGAAATCATTAAGGTAAGTGATTCTAACCCGGATTCAGATATTATACATAAATCCATCATTATTTTTTTTAATTTAATTAGTGATTTGAGTTGGAAATTTTGGGGGGAAATTGTGAAACATTATAGATTGAATTTTAAGGATTTGAAAGGCGATTTGATGTCGGATTTGAATAATTTTAGTATGGTTGGACTCGTTATTGTATGGGTATTCGGATTTTGTAACTTTTGTTAGATTCCGAGGCGTGGGCCTGGGGTTGACCTTTTGACTTTAGTTAAAGATCTTAACTTTATCATTTGGTGTTAATTCCTAGAGCTTTTATTGATAATATTACGTTATTTTTGGCTAGATTCGAGCCTTCCGGAGGTCGATACGCGTGGGAAGGGCTTGTTAGCCGAGTGATTTGTTTTTTTTGAGGTAAGTATCTTATTTAAACTCAATTGAGGCACTAGTTGCCTGAACTGTTGTGATAGCTACGCGCTATTGGGTGCGTACATGCGTGGGGATGAACCCATGTGTGGGAACCGGGATTATTTATTCATGTTCGGGTTGTGCTCGGGCTCTCATAAGCCTAGAATTTGACTGTTAAACCTTAATCTATTATGCTTCGCACATTTGTGACAATGTTATGAACAATTAGGGCCATGTTTGAGGCCACATAGGGCTTTAATCCGTGAATGAACCGATTAATGTTATTCTTTGATGAAAATTGCCGGTTTGAGCTATGATAGTACACTTGCACATACCTACACTTTAGCATGTCGTTTATGCCAGTCCAGGAGCATGAGATTTGTTATCCACTCATTTCATACACGTATACTTATTTATTTGCTCTTGTATGATGTGATTGGACTGGATGTATGTGATCACGTCCGGCGGATTGTGTTGTTATGCCTGTGACCACGCCCAGCGAATTATGTTGATATGCCTGTGACCATGCCGGGCGGATTGTATCGTTATGCATTTGACCACGCCGGGCGAGTTATGATATTGAGCCTGTGATCAAGCCGGTTTGGCAACACGTTGAATTGGCCATGCTTGCGTGTGGATATAGATATCCCCCTAGGGTCATCCTATCATGTTTCTTTGTTGATGGTACACACGGATATTGGAAATACTGATCAGTGGTTTGGAGCGGATATGGAAAAGTAAGGGAATCTGGCCAGTGTGATGTTGGATTTTGCATTTCCTCTTTACTTGAAATTTCCTTGATTATTTATTTGACTTAACTGCATATCATCTCTACATGTCAAGATACTATCTAAGTAGAGTATTTGAGAAACTGTACTCATACACACACGAATGTCTTCTTATTAAACTTGGTGATTTAATTTCAATATTGTTCTATATCGGTTTTAAGGATGAAACCACACATGTGATAGTTAGTATCATTGTGCTTATTTTATCTCGTCGTGTTTGTTTACGATAATTATTGAGTATATTGGGTCAGCTGTAATCATCCTAAACTTTGCAGTTAATTGTGCAGATCCAGGTGTGGGGACCAGCTATCATCAATAGGTGGCTTGTCGGACTATATTCTAGAGGCGAGGTAAAGCTGCATCATTAGTCACAGTTTGACTTGTCCTTTCCTTTCATACTGTTGTTATAGTTTAGACAGTGTATTTATTACTCAGTTTCAGACTTATATTCCGTTGTAGTAGCTCATGACTCCATACTTACCACTTTTTGGGGGATTTTGCATTGTATTAGAAGTATTTATTGTATTGAGACCTCAAGTTTATGCTATTTCTATGAATTTCGTTATTATGTTGCCTTCGATATCCTGTTTTGTCTTGCCTAGCCGGTGTGTTAGGCGCCATCACAACGGGTTGAGATTTTGGGTCGTGACACCAGTGGAGTCTCACTTGAACTTTAAAAATGATTTTGAGGCAGTGATGCCGATGTAACGACCCGGCCGGTCGTTTCATGAGTTACCACTCTGTTTCCCCCATTTCTGCTTCTTTACATGTTGTTCAACTATATTTCATCACATTGTGTGCGTTAGTTTGGGTTCGGAGTGGTTTTGTAGAGAAATGAGACACTTAGTCTCTTAAGTTGGCCTTTTAGTTGAAAAAGTCAACCGAAAGTTGACTTGTGGGTAAACGATCTCGGAATTTGGTTTTTATGATTTGAATAGCTTCGGGAGGTGATTTGGGACTTCGGAGCATGATCGAAATGTGTTTTGGAGGTCCGGAGTAGATTTAGGCTTGAATTGGCGAAATTGGAACTTTGACATTTTTCGGTTGGTAGCGGAGATTTCGATATAGGGGTCGGAATGGAATTCCGGAAGTTGGAGTAGGTCCGTTGTGTCATTTGGGTCGTGTGTGCAAAATATAGGTCATTCGGACGAGGTTTGATAGATTTTTTGATCAAAATCGGAATTCGGAAGTTTTTGGAGTTCTTAGGCTTGAATTCGTGGTTGATTTGATGTTTTGATGTTGTTTTGAGTGTTCCAAAGATTGGAACAACTTTGAATGATGTTATGGGATGTGTTGGCATGTTTGGTTGAGGTCCCGGGGGCCTCAGGTGAGTTTCGGGTGGTTAAACGGATCAAATTCATGTTTGAAAAGTTGCAGATTTTCTTCAGTTCTGTTGCAGGCATTTTTGTTCTTCGCGATCGCGTAAAATGGTCCACGATCACGTAGGCTTAGTCGAGGAGGGGTGAGATTTGTTCTACACGATCGCATAGGTAAGGGCACGATCGCGTTTGGCTGGGAAGTTGTTGTTCGCGAACGCGGGGTCAGGGTCGCGTTCGCGTAGAAGGAAAGGAGCTGGTGAGGAGTAGGCAGGTTGTTCTATGCGATCGCGTGGGAGAGGCCGCGATCGCGTGAGTTTGTGAAGCCAGTGCTTCGCGATCGCATGGAGGTGTTCGCGATCGCGTAGGGTTAAATGGGGCCAGTCATCATTTGTGCTTCGCGATTGCAGGACTATTTTCGCGATCGCGGTGAAGGAATTTTAAATCGTTGGGCAGAATGTTTAAAAAGCCATTTTCGCGATTTTTGACCATAGTTCACCATTTTTGAGTCGGTTTTGGAGCTTCTTGGGGGAGATTGAAGAGGGAATTCAAGAGAAGTTCTTTGAGGTAAGATTATTGAACCTAAAACTCGATCCTATGTTGATTCTTACTGGTTTAAACATGAAATTTGTGGAATCTAAAGCCTAAAATTGGGGAGTTGTTGGCGTACTCACATTACTCCCTGCATCCTGTGTGCTGATCTAGGAGTCTCGAGTCACGCTAGCGAGTGCTGATTTGTCTTCCAGCAGGCTTTCGGAGTTGACTAGGTAGCTGCTTAGCATTTGCATCCCAGTGCTTCTCCTTCCTATCTTTATTCCGCTTTGTATTAGCTTTGTTTCAGACTATGTTGTCTTTTCATATTTCTAGACGAGTTGTAGTTGCTCATGACTGGTGACACCCCGATGTCGGGCTGTGTTTTGTTTCCGCACTGTTCTATTCTACCTTACATTTTGGGATTTTAGCTTATTAATGACTTTTAAATGACTTATTATAATTGTTGGGTTGGTTTTGGGGTTTGTGTCGGCTGGCCTAGTTTCACGATAGGCGCCATCACGACCGGGTCCGTTTTAGGGTCGTGACAAGTTGGTATCAGAGCCTAGGTTACATAGGTCTCACGAGTCATGAGCAGGTTTAGTAGAGTCTCGCGGATCGGTACAAAGACGTCTGTATTTATCCTTGGGAGGCTGCAGAACCTTTAGGAAAACTTTATATTCTTGAATTCTTGCTGTGCAAATCTGTTGATCCGAGTACTAAACTTCTATTATTCTATTCTCTCACATATGGTGAGGACACATGCTACCGGTCAGGATGGACGACCACCAGTACCACCAGTTGGGGCCACTAGAGGCCGAGGACGCGGTCGAGGCCGTGGTAGGGGCAGGGGTGCAGCCCGCACAACAGCTAGGGCAACACATGTAGATCCACCAGCCGCCCCAGTTCATGATCAGGTCCCAGTTGAGGATGCTCCAGCAGCACCAGCTCAGGCACCGACTGTGCCTATTGTGATTCCAGGCCTTCAGGAGGCCCTGGCCCAGATTCTATCAGTGTGCACTGGCCTAGCTCAGGCGGTCTCAGTTACTACAGCCGCAACTACTTCTCAGGCCTGGGGAGGTACTGAGACTCCCGCCGCTCGCACACCTGAGCAGGTCGTGTAGGGACTTCAGACATCGGGGGAACCTCCATCCCAGCCGGTTGCAGCTGCTCAGGACTATGTAGCTCCTGTTATGCCAGAGGACGAGAAGCGCAGATTGGAGAGGTTTGGTAGACTCCAGCCTCTGACTTTCAGTGGTGCAGAGGGCGAGGATGCCCAGGGTTTCTTGGACAAGTGTCAGAGGATGCTTCGGACAGCGGGTATTCTAGAGACCAGTGGGGTCTCATTCACTACATTTCAGTTCTCCGTGGCTGCACTTAGATGGTGGGAGGCTTACGAGAGGCATAGGCCGGTTGACGCAGCGCCCCGTTCTTATCAGCAGTTCTCCATTCTCTTCCTGGAGAAGTTTGTACCTGAGTCTCGCCGAGAGGAGCTGCGTAGGCAGTTTGAGTAGCTTCGGCAGGGTGATAGATCTGTTACACAGTATGAGATGCGGTTCTCTGAGTTAGCTCGTCATACGGTCTGGTTGGTTCCCACAGATCGAGAGAGGATCAGGAGGTTTATAGATGGCCTCGGTTTTCAGCTTCGGTTGCTTATGACCAGAGAGAGAGTATCTGGTGCTACCTTTAATGAGGTCTTTGACATAGCTCGACAGATTGAGATGGTTTGTGGTCAGGAGAGTATTGAGAGGGAGGCTAAGAGGCCTCGTGGTCAGGGTGGATTCAGTGGTACTCCTCATGGGGTTCAGTTTCAGGCATGCTTAGTCAGCTCGCCCAGGTTATCGTGGGGCATCATCGTGTCATGGTTCTCACAGTTCTCATCAGGGCCATTCATTACTCGGTGCCCTTCCAGCCCAAAGCTCGTCCCGTGCTCCATTAGTTCAGGGCTCTTCTATGTCAGGTTCTTTTGCTAGTCATCCCGGTACTAGGGGTTCCCTTCAGTCCCCGTCTCCAGCACCAGGGAGTTGTTATGATTGTGGAGAGTTGGGTCACATATGGAGGCAGTGTAACCTCATCTTGGGGGTTTATCACAGTAGAGGAGTCAGCCCTCGACTTCAGCGCCAGTTACTTCACCACCCACCACCTAGCCAGCTAGGGGTGGAGGATAGTTAGCTAGGGGTCGCCCCAGAGGGGAAGGTCAATCAGGTGGTGGTCAGGCCCGTTTTTATGCACTCCCAACTAGACCCGATGCTATTGCCTCAGATGCTGTGATTACAGGTATTGTCTCAGTCTGCCACAGAGATGCCTCTGTGTTATTTGATCCCGGTTCCACTTTTTCATATGTGTTATCATATTTTGCTCATTATTTAGATACTCCCCGTGAGTCTCTTGTTTCATCTGTTCGTGTATCTACTCCGGTGGGTGATACTATTATCGTGGACCGTGTGTACCGGTCGTGTGTGGTGAATATTTGGGGTCTGGAGACCCGAGTGGACCCTTTTATTGCTGTGTATGGTGGACTTCGATGTGATATTGGGCATGGATTGGCTATCTCCGTGTCGTGCTATTTTGGACTATCATGCTAAGACAGTGACGTTGGCTATGCCGGGTGTGCCATGGATTGAGTGGTGAGGTTCGACTGATTTTGTCCCCAGTAGGGTGATTTCGTTCTTGAAGGCCCAGCGGATGGTTGGGAAAGGTTGTCTTTCATACTTATCCTTCATGAGGGATGTTCGTGCAGAGACTCCTAATATTGATTCTTTTCCTGTAGTGAGGGATTTTCCCGATGTGTTTCCTGTAGACTTGTCGGGCATGCCACCAGATAGGGATATTGATTTTGGTATTGATCTGGTGCCGGGCAATCAGCCCATTTCTATCCCTCCGTATCGTATGGCATCAGCGGAGTTGAAGGAGCAGCTTCAATAACTCCTTGATAAGGGGTTTATTCGGCCTAGTGTGCCGCCTTGGGGTGCGCCTGTTCTATTTGTGAAGAATAAGGATGGAACGATGAGTATGTGCATTGATTACAGGCAGTTGAACAAAGTTACAATCAAGAACAAGTATCATTTGCCTCGTATTGATTAATTATTTGACCAGCTTCAGGGAGCGAGAGTGTTCTCCAAGATTGATCTCCTTTCAGGGTATCACCAGCTGAAGATCAGGGACTCGGATATTCTTATGACAGCTTTCAGGACCCGCTATGGTCATTACGAGTTCCTTGTGATGTCTTTTGGGATGACCAATGCCCCAGCAGCGTTTATGCATCTGATGAACAACGTGTTTCAGCCTTATCTTGACTCGTTCGTGATTGTTTTCATTGATAATATTCTGGTGTACTCGCGTAGTCAGGAGGAGCAGGCGGAGCATTTGAGAGTTGTGTTGCAGAGGTTGAGGGAGGAGAAGCTGTATGCAAAGTTCTCCAAATGTGAGTTTTGGCTCAGTTCAGTGGCTTTCTTGGGGCACGTGGTGTACAGTGAGGGTATTTAGGTTGATCCAAAGAAGATAGAGGCGGTTCAGAGTTGGCCCAGACTGTCCTCAGCCACAGAGATTCGTAGCTTTCTTGGTTTGGCGGGCTATTACCGCCGATTCGTTCAGGGATTTTCATCTATAGCATCACCCTTGACCAAATTGACTCAAAAGGGTGCTCCATTCAAGTGGTCGGATGAGTGTGAGGAGAGCTTTCAGAAGCTTAAGACTGTCTTGACCACAACTCCAGTGTTAGTTTTGCCATCAGCTTCAGGTTCATATGCCGTGTATTGTGATAATTTGAGAGTTGGTATTGGGTGTGTGTTGATGCAGGAGGGTAGGGTTATTGCTTATGCTTCTCGTCAGTTGAAGCCCCATGAGAAGAACTACCCTATTCATGATTTGGAGTTGGCTGCCATTGTTCACGCGTTGAAGATTTGGAGGCATTATTTGTATGGTGTGTCTTGTGAGGTGTTTACTGGTCATCGTAGCCTCCAGCACTTGTTCAAATAGAAGGATCTCAATTTGAGGCAGCAGAGATGGTTGGAGCTACTAAAGGACTATGATATTACTATTTCGTACCATCCGGGAAAGGCCAATGTAGTGGCTGATGCTTTGAGTGGGAAGGCGGTGAGTATGGGTAGTTTGGCATATATTCCTGTTGGGGAGAGACCTCTTGCAGTTGATGTTCAAGCCTTGGCCAATCGGTTTGTATGGTTAGATATTTCGGAGCCCAGTCGGGTCTTAGCTTGTGTGGTTTCTCGGTCTTCCTTGTTTGATCGCATCAAAGATCGCCAGTTGATGATCCTCACTTGCTTGTCCTTAAGGATAGAGTTCAGCACGATGATGCTAGAGATGTGACTATTGGTGATGATGGGGTGTTGAGGATGCATAGCCGGATATGTGTGCACAATGTGTATGGGCTTCGGGAGTTGATTCTAGCGGAGGCCCATAGCCCGCGGTATTCCATTCATCCGGGTGCCGCGAAGATGTATCAGGATCTGAGACAACATTATTGGTGGAGGAGAATGAAGAAGGACATTGTAGGATTTGTAGCTCGGTGTCTCAATTGTCAGCAGGTGAAATATGAGCATCAGAGACCGAGTGGCTTGCTTCACCAGATGGATATTCCAGAGTGGAAGTGGGAGCGGATCACCATGGACTTTGTAGTTGGGCTCCCACGAACTTTGAAGAAGTTCGATGCTATTTGGGTGATTGTGGATCGACTGACCAAGTCCCCGCACTTCATTCCTGTTTGTACTACCTATTCTTCAGAGCAGTTGGCAGAGATCTATATCTGAGAGATTGTTCGCTTGTATGGTGTCCCAGTTTCCATCATTTCAGATAGAGGCACTTAGTTTACTTTGCAGTTTTGGAGAGCCGTGCAGATGGAGTTGGGTACTCAGGTTGAGTTGAGCACAACTTTTCACCCTTAGACGGACGGGCAGTTCGAGCGCACTATTCAGATATTGGAGGACATGTTGCGCGCTTTGGAGGGTCATGGGATCAGTTTCTACCGCTCGTAGAGTTTGCTTATAACAATAGTTATTAGTCGAGTATTCAGATGGCTCCATATGAGGCTTTGTATGGGAGACATTGTAGATCTCCAGTTGGTTGGTTTGAGCCGGGTGAGGCTAGGCTATTGGGTACAGACTTGGTGCAGGATGTTTTAGACAAGGTGAAAGTGATTCAGGAGCGACTTCGTACAGCGTAGTCGAGGCAAAAGAGTTTTGCTGACAGGAAGGTTCGTGATGTGTCCTACATGGTTGGTGAGAAGGTTCTATTGAAGGTTTCACCCATGAAGTGTTATGAGATTTGGGAAGAAGGGTAAATTGAGTCCTCGGTTCATTGGGCCTTTTGAGGTGCTTCGAAGGATTGGGGAGGTGGCTTATGAGCTTGCTTTGCCACCCAGCTTTTCGAGTGTGCATCCGGTATTTCATGTTTCTATGCTCCGGAAGTATATTGGCGATCCGTCTCATGTTTTGGATTTCAGCACATTTCAGTTAGATGATGATTTGACTTATGATGTGGAGCCAGTGGCTATTCTGGAGCGTCAGGTTTGAAAGTTGAGATCAAAGGATATAGCTTCAGTGAAATGGCAGTGGAGAGGTCGGCCCGTGGAGGAGGCTACCTGGGAGACTGATCGGGAGATGTGGACAGATATCCTCACTTATTTGAGGCTTTAGGTATATATCTTGACTCGTTCGAGGACGAACGTTTGTTTAAGAGGGGGATGATGTAATGACCCTGCCGGTCGTTTCATGAGTTACCGCTCCATTTCCCCCATTTCTGCTTCTTTACATGTTGTTCAACTGTATTTCATTGCATTGTGTGGCTTAGTTTGGGTTCGGAGTGGCTTTGCAGAGAAATGAGACACTTAGTCTCTTAAGTTGGCCTTTTAGTTGGAAAAATCTACCGGAAGTTGACTTATGGGTAAACGATCTCGGAATTTGGTTTTTATGATTCGGATAGCTTTAGGAGGTGATTTGGGACTTAGGAGCGTGATCGGAATGTGTTTTGGAGGTCTGGAGTAGATTTAGGCTTGAATTGGTGAAATTGGAATTTTGGCATTTTCCGGTTGGTAGCGAATATTTTGATATAGGGGTCGGAATGGAATTCCGGAAGTTGGAGTAGGTCCGTTGTGTCATTTGGGTCGTGTGTGCAAAATTTCAGGTCATTCAAACGAGGTTTGATAGTCTTTTTGATCGAAATCGGTATTCGGAAGTTTTTGGAGTTCTTAGGCTTGAATTCGTGGTTGATTTGATGTTTTGATGTTGTTTTGAGTGTTCCGAAGGTTGGAACAAGTTTGAATGATGTTATGGGATGTGTTGGCATGTTTGGTTGAGGTCCCGGGGGCCTCGGGTGAGTTTCGAGTGGTTAAACAGATCAAATTCATGTTTGAAAAGTTGCAAATTTTCTTCAGTTCTGTTGCAGGCATTTTTGTTCTTCACGATCGCATAAAATGGTCCGCGATCGCGTAGGCTTAGTTGAGTAGGGGTGAGATTTGTTCTATGCGATCGCATAGGTAAGGGCGCGATCGCGTTTGGCTGGGAAGTTGCTATCCGCGAACGCAGGGTCAGGCTCGCGTTCGCGTAGAAGGAAAGGAGCTGGTGAGGAGTAGGCAGGTTGTTCTATGCGATCGCGTGGGAGAGGCCGCGATCGCGTGAGTTTGTGAAGCCAGTACTTCGCGATCGCGTGGAGGTGTTCGCGATCGCGTAGGGTTAAATGGGGCCAGTCATCATTTGTGCTTTGCGATCACAGGGCTATTTCCGCGATCGCGGTGAAGGAATTTTAAATCACTGGGCAGAATGTTTAAAAAGCCATTTTCGCGATTTTTGACCATTTTGAGTCGGTTTTGGAGCTTCTTGGGGGAGATTGAAGAGGGAATTCAAGAGAACTTCTTTGAGGTAAGATTATTGAACCTAAAACTCGATCCTATGTTGATTCTTACTGGTTTAAACATGAAATTTGTGGAATCTAAAGCCAAAAATTGGGGAGTTAAGGCTTGAAATTAGAGACTTTGATTTGAGGATTTGAGGGGCTGTTTGTGGTCGGATTTTGATGTATTTGATATGTATGAACTCGTGAGAGTGTAAGGATTCTATTTTTGTGATTTTTATCGAAATCCGAGACGTGGGCCCGGGGGGTCGGGTTTGGCCAATTTCGGGATTTTTGATGTGAATTGGTTATTTTCGAGTGGGCTTTGCTTCCTTAGCATATTTTGATGGTATAAATCTATTTTTTTGGTTAGATTTGGAGCATCCGAAGGCCGAGTCGAGAGGCAAAGGCATCGCGGGCTAGGGTTTGGACCGGATTGAGGTAAGTAATGATTGTAAATGTTGTCCTGAGGGTTTGAAACCCCGAATTTTATTGCCCGAGGGGCTGATTACGAGTGATTGTGAGATAGCCCAAGGGGCTGGTTCTATTGATATTGCCTGAGGGGCGGTTATGGTACATGTTTTGCCCGAGGGGCTGTTTTACGTTTCTATACTTTTACTCACCGCTTTCATCACTTGTTTGAAACTATTGAAAAATATTTTAAAAGGTTTTACTGAACTGAGATGTTTTTAGGAGTTTTACTGTTTTACTGCATTGTTCTGGACTTATAGTGTTTTGTTGTAGCGTTATGTTGTGGTTTACGTGTTTTCTTACTGCTCAACTGCCTTTACTTCTATTACTTACTTAGTTGGCGTACTCATATTACTCCCTGCACCCTGTGTGCAGATCCAGGAGTCTCGGGTCACGCTAGCGAGTGCTGATTTGTCTTCCAGCAGGCTTTCGGAGTTGACTAGGTAGCTGCTTGGCATTCGCAGCCCAGTGCTTCTCCTTCCTATCTTTATTCCGCTTTGTATTAGATTTGTTTCAGACTATGTTGTCTTTTCATATTTCTAGACGAGTTGTAGTTGCTCATGACTGGTGACACCCCGATGTCGAGCTATGTTTTGTTTCCGCACTGTTCTATTCTACCTTACATTTTGGGATTTTAGCTTATTAATGACTTTTAAATGACTTATTATAATTGTTGGGTTGGTTTTGGGGTTTGTGTCGGCTGGCCTAGTTTCACGATAGGCGCCATCACGACCGGGTCCGTTTTAGGGTCGTGACAACCGTCCACGTCACACCCTCTATTTGAGGTAGTGAAACGGTCGATGCAATAGTAATACCCAACTTTGAGTCGGGGTTGAATTCCACAGGGAGCTATGAGATTGGGATTTAGGAGTATATATTACGGTATATGAGCTTAAACTATCCTAAATTGCACTTCCACAAACTTGATTGGTTTTATAGCTAAATTAAACTATGATTGCAACTAAGTGATTAAAACTAAGAAATGATGTTTTTGGTTGTTTTTCAAATGTTATAAAAGGACTAGGGCTGTGACCATGACCTAGGTGTTCACCTAAGGGGATGTTGATACCCAATTTTTCCCAAAATAGTTTTAAAATGCATATATGTCTTCAAAATCATGCATTAGCATCAATTGGTATTTTTCCACAATTTCTACATTTTTAATTAATTTGCCCAGTATTTTATTTCTAATAAATAATTACAAAATTGCATCACAAATAATTTCAAAAATATTTCTTGATTTAATATTACTATTTATGGCCCTATTAAGTCCAAATTATTCCATAAATAGCCGAATTGGCACTTTTCTGCTATAATTGCAATAACTTTGCAATTATAGCCCATGCATACATTTTTTGTATTATTTTACCAAAAATTAGTCCTTTATATTTTTAAATACTAAACAACTATTTTTAAGTTATTTCTATGCATGAAATTCATTTTTTTAAATTAGTAATTATTTTAGAAATTATTTTAATTAATTTATTTGGGGTATTTAACAAATAGCCTTTTTAATTTCAATTTTAGCCCAAGTCTACTAGCCCAATAAACCCAAGCCCAATACCCTCACCTACCCGACCCAATTCTTGGCTAATCCTGGCCGTTGATCATTTTTGATCAACGACCCAGAAACCCCTTACCATAATTAAACCAATACCCTCCTTAACCCAAATCACTTCTCACCCCTCCCCCACCGGTCACTCTCCTCTCTATCTCTCAGATGCTCTCTAGCCTTAACCCTAATTCTACCCCCACCGTCACTCATCTACCGCCGTTCATGGTGGTTCTTCACCACCCCAGGCCTCTAATGGCCCCTCCTATGCTGGGTACCTCCGTCTCTAAGGTCCTTGAGAAGATTCTCAAGGGACCAGGGCTAGTCTGCTTACGCCTCTGGGTTTTTCTTGCCTGTTTCAGGCCATTCTGGTTCGATTTCGAGTAATAACTTCTTATTTCGCCTTAAATCTATGGATTTCTAAGCCTATGTCTTCATCTCTGTCTCACTTTTGAAAATCCTAATTTTGTCCTTTGATCTTCTCAGATCTGTACAAATCTGAGAAGAATCGGACCTATTTCACATATTTTTCATGAAAATCTTCTGGTTTTCTAAGTGACTTTCCATTTTCCTAAAGCTAGGGTTTCCTGAAAATCCTTTTCTCCAAAATGTTTTCTGACTTTGAATGTTTAATCTCCCGTTCTTATGAGTTTTGACCGATTTATGTTGACCTTGCCTCAACCCTAATTAGTTTATTCTAAAACCCCAATTTTCTGATATTTTTGCTTTGACTTTGAGTATGTCCGTGTTACTTGCCACATTATTTTGTTCTGTGCTTTGATTCTCATGATTTTCCTTTAGCCTAATTCGATGTCTTGTGATTTTTACCCTAGTATGTCTCGACTGATTCTGTGTTTATACTTGGCCTGTTTGTTTATTTATGGAAACCTATATTATTCTCCTTTAAATCAGTATTATTTTTGAGTTTTGATTCACTGATGTGCTCTATTAAGACCTATGTGCGATTCTTGATTATTTCCCTATTTTACACCTTTTAATTATTTTCTTGCCTTATTTGATTAGTCGTGATACTTATAGATTCCTCAAGATTGTTTCCTTAATTGAGCCCTTATTTATTTACCCCTAATTGCCCATTATATGCTTAAGTCTTACTTGATTTTCTTTCCTTAAATATTGTCCTGCCCTTTACCGTTGGGTAATTACCCCTTAATTAGGGGAGACTTTACTGATTTCGTGCATAATTGATTCTGTAAGTTCCCTTAATTGCTGAATGATTGATCTCTTTACCTTATTCTGTTTAGCCCCTGACTACTATATATACTCTCCTCTATTCTCACTTCTGGACAACGAACATTAGGTCAAAAATGCCCTTACACATAAAAACTCTCTATTCTTCTCTATTACTTGCAATCTTCACTGATCTAGCCGGCTGTAAGCCAAGGCTACCTATTGCACAACATCTGGTCTATACTCTATGTTTTCTCTCCCTAACTGGTATGTCCTAATTCAATTTCGATGTTTAAAACTCTATGTGTTTCATTGCTGTTTTAGTTCATTGATTATGAGTTCCAATCCTGTTCCTATTTACTATCTTGTTTGCCCAATATGTAACTAGCATGTCTACACTACATTGTCTAATTACTGTTTCGCCTAGCATGTTTGAGTTTTATTCTGTTAGAATATGTGATTAGTATGTCTAATCCACAATGATCTACCTACTGCTTTATCTAGCATGCCTCAACCTATTTTGTTCTATATGTGTCAGCATATCTACACCAGGAATACTTGCGTAGTGTTGTCTAGTCTGTTCATTTGGATCCCTGCTTATTCTACTTTGCTGATGAGATCATGCTAAGTTGTCTAGTATCTCAAAGTAACTCTGGTTGTGTGCTTAACCTGTCCAGTGTTAATGTGTTTTCCACATGGCTGTTCTGTGATCCTTGCTCTATGTCTCTACCACCAATTTTATAACTAACTTGTTAATCCTATAAAACTCTTGAAAATTTCTGTGCATCCTGTTGTTATATGCTCCACTATACACTGATGTGTTCTATGTGTCCCCAATTTCCACTACCCCTGTGTGAAAGCTGTTGATTGAGTGATGTTGGACCTATTTGTTCTGTAATCAACTAGGTTGTTTTGCCGATTTTCAAAAGTGTTTTGTACTATTCTCAAACTGCTTCACTACTAAATTAGTTACTTATTTTCAGAAAAACCTCTTTACTTCTAGAGTCATTTCAGTACTGTTTTCTTGTAAAAAAGAACCTTTCAACACTATGTCAAGCACTCTCACTTTACTCTTAAGTCCCTAAGTTCTGCCCCTCCAGTGTGTGTACTGCCTTGGGATCCTCTTGAGATTCCTCTGAACTCTGGCACACTGGGGCTGGCCATTCCACACTGCACTTACTCAATCCCTGTTGCGAAAGTCTAGGTGTGAGCACTGCCCGGGATCCTTGAGATCCGTAGGGAACTCTGACACACGTGGACATGAATTTAGCTATGAAATCCTTGGCATTTGAGACTAGTGAAGGCCTGGTATTCCCAGGTTTGCTTTAGCCTACTTCAGGCTCCCTATAGTTAATCTATGTTTCATTTGTGTAATTCATTCAATCATTGGTCTGTAATAATTAATTGTAAACAGATATTGGGGTGACTAGTGAAAAGGGAGGGTAGCTATATGATCTTATTGGTAATGCTGGGTAGAAACCATGTTTCTAGGCTTTACATTATGCAAATCTGCATTCAGCAATCATGTTCTAGGACTGATGTGTTCATTTGCATTCAAACCATGTTAAACCTGCATTAGATATCCTGTTTTAGGGCTTCACGCTTATTGCCTCAGTATACTACATATCACTATTCCATGCTTTAATTTTGCACAAGTACTTTCACTTAGAGATCCTGCTACTAGGTTAATAATCCTGCCTTAATAAACTGTCATGCATTAGATACCATGTTTCTAGGAACTCTGTTTGCATTCGTTTGAACCATGTCTATTTCGATTAAAATAAATAACTGTCCATGAAAGGTATAAAAAACAGCCCCACGTATAGATGTCATGTTTCTAAACACAAACTGGTGCAAATCACCTGTTAAAAATCTGTGTTACCTAGAACAACATGTTTGTAGGTTGAACAATTTCTTAAACTGTTCAAACATTTCCTGTAATTGTGATTACGTATAGTCCCCAAGCCTAGGCAAGCCTTAGGTGATTAATGTCCTTATATAAAACTGGAAACTGCGTTTTAATTGGGTATATACTGCTTAAGTCATACAGGTTTAAAACCAGTAGGCAAACTGATTAGGACCCTGCCATTGAGTTTTGAAATATTTTTGCAAGATCTGTGTATTAATGTTCACCTAGACATCTTGTCCTAGGATTCTTTCTAAAAAATTACCTGAATCTGTGTTTGAGACGTACTGTTTATTTGCCTATATATATGCGGAGGTAAACATGAGCCTTTTAACTGCTTTTTTTCCCTATTTGCTTGTCCTACATGTTATTTGTTTGTCGCCTAGATTTTTGCCTTTTAAATACCTTAGGTTTGTCTAGAACTGCCCAGATTTAGAGGTCCTAAGCTCCTCCAGGGCCACAAGGAAGGGACGGGTAACAGCACGCTTAGAGTTCGTTAATAAAAGCTCGCTGAATAACCACTAAGGGGTGGGATAATGGATAGTAAAAGAATATGATGACCTGTGAGCTAATGCAACGTGTAGCCCCTCTCATTGAGGAGTGATTACCGAGCATTGTATGGATATGAGCCTATAGGATAAACAACTTAGGACCCCTTCATCCCATTTACATATGTTTGCTTAGACTGCTAATCTGTTTAAGAATCTCTTTTACATATGTGTGCTTAGACTGCTTATCTGTTAAAATCTTACTTATTTTACATATGTGTGCTTAGACTGTCTATTTGCTACTTGACTGATTCACAAAGTAAGTTTGGTCGGGACCCACCGTTGTGGACCTCGAGGGGTGCCTAACACCTTCCCCTTAAGGTTATTTCGAGCCCTTACCCTAATCTCTGGTAATGCAAACTGGTTACATGAGTTAGTCGCTCTAGGTGCCCTAACGCACCTTAATCCGTTAGGTGGCGACTCTTCAAATACCCAATTCCCAAAAGGAAGCGAGTTGTTTCCCCCATGAATGTCGAAACCCTGAATTCCCCCGCGAAGGGGAAAAAAAGGGGGCGCGACAGCATGGCGACTCTGCTGGGGATATTTTAGGCTCTTACCATAACGAACTTATTTTTTTGAATTAGTCTTGAACATGCTTTATCCCGCGCACGCTTCCCCTTATTTGGTTTTAACTACTTATTTATGATTTCCTTTATTTCCTGAAACTAATTTATCTCTTTGTTTTCTTTCTCCGTAACTGTCTTTCAATTATTTAAATATTGCATTTATCATTTTTTTTACGTGCAAATACTTGACAACATGCTATTTATTGTTGCATAAATCATGCTCCACATCATATTCCACTCGTGCGTATCAAATCCTATAGCAACGCTTGATGAGTGGTTGCGCTCTTCCGATTTATTACCCTTAAATTCAGAAAGGCTTATTTGCGGTAAAACTAGTCGATCAGCGGTGCAGTAGACGGTTTCGTGCCTTTTCCCCTCAAGTTGTCTGCTTGAGGGTACCAGTCTAGACCCCCATAGTAACCTTACTCTTATTGTAATTGTGCATGCATCATGGTCAAACCTAGTCGGATTAATATGTTGTCCACATAATAATCCTTTAAGACGAGCCTTATCCAAAAGTCCACCGGGGTTTCTATAATCCCAACGGACATAATCACGTTCTGTGCATTAATTTGGAGAACTAAATGCCAATATGCTAATCATGAATGTACAAATAGTCGAGTCTGGTGGGGGAGAAGGGCCTAACCTTTTTGTTTTGCAGAAAAATGAGGCACGAGGTCCCCAGATTCGGCATGGTCAGCAACATTCCACCATTGCTACTAGATTGGTGGGAGGACCTTTCCTTATGTGACAAGAAACACGTGAGAAAGCACTTGGGCAATTTACCTTCTCTACTAGACATTCAGCCAAACAATATGTTGATCGAGGCTACCACTTTGTTTTGGGACAGTGAAAGGGCTGTGTTCCGTTTCGGGGATATGGAAATCACACCATTCTCAGAAGAAATCGGGGGACATGCGGGACTGACTTGGGATAGCCCTGGGTTGTTCCGGAGAACCGTACTGGTAAAGGGTTCCTAAAGATGATGGGGTTGAAGAAAAATGCTAACTTGGAATGCCTGAAAAAATCCTACATACCCTTCGAATACCTATATGAGAGATATGGCCATAGCAAGTCCTACCGTACCTTCCATGACGAGCTTTCTATCACTTCTCTAGGACACATCCATCGCAGAGTGTTCGTGTTCATTGTGTGCTTCTTGGGCCTAATAGTGTTCCCGATGAAAAGGGGAAGAATCCATACTAGATTGGCCATGGTCGCTAAGACTTTGATGGAAGGGATCAATGGACAGACATACACTATAGTCCCCATGATCATAGCCGACATCTATAGGGCTCTTCGTCCTGGATCTGATGATAACTCGTGTTGGGAACCATTCAAAATCCATTTCACTTGTTTCTCGGTCCAGATTGTTGAAGAACATCTACCCACTCTTTGCACTTTCCAGCTGAGCAAAACCTGTCCGGAATGTAAGTCATCCCCTTGGGTGATGGAAAGGCAACATGGTCGTTCCAAGCCCTTCGCGGAAGTTCTTGGCGATACTGGCCCCTTTAAAGATGTTCTAATAACCACAACTGAGCAACAGGTTACAACCCAAATGGTTTGATCCCCTTTGACATGCGTGCTCTGA
>NW_017673832.1:114091-118296 GCF_001879085.1 Nicotiana attenuata
CTCCACCTTCTCCTCCTCCTAGTCCACCAAAAGGAAAGGGAAAAGCAAAAATGGAAGATTTGAACGGCACCAGAAAGGAAAACAACACAGGGGTTGAACACGCAGAAACTTCTGAGGGTCGGGTACTCAGGCCCCAAATGATGTAGTTTCACGGCTCGAACAGAAAATATTGGAACTCCAGAGTGAGCTCGAGCATGTCCGGAATGTGGCAAACCTATCCTTCTCACTCAGCGTCCCAGACATCAGTCATCCAAAAACTCAAAACCTCGCACCACCTCAAAACACGCCCAAGAAGCGCCCACAAAATCCGCATGTGCCTCACCATTATACAACTCCACCACAAAATCAAACGATCCCACCACAATACCCGCCAAACACCTACCACACTCCATAAAATGCTTTACCAGTCATTCCTGAACCCCAGAATTCCACCAATGATCACCACCACACTCAGATTCCAGGCCACCAAAACAACCATATATATGTAGAAACCCTACCTCACTCCCCTCAACCCATCTCCTATGCATCGGAATCTATTGAGAAGGACATGCTCATTAAGAACTTGGCCGAGGAGCTCAAGAAGTTGACCAGCCGAGTTCAAGGCGTAGAAGGAGGCAATGGGATAGAAGGTCTGAACTACGAAGACCTATGCATACAGCCGGATATAGAACTGCCGGAGGGTTACAAACCTCCCAAGTTCGAGATGTTTGACAGTACAAGTGATCCCAGGGTCCATCTGAGGACCTATTGTGACAAGCTTGTCGGAGTTGGAAAGGATGAAAAGATCCGGATGAAACTCTTTATGAGGAGTCTTACGGAAGATGCTTGTCCTGGTACATCAGCCAGGATCCCAAGAAATGGTCCAACTGGGTGAGTATGGCATCGAATTTCATGGACCGATTCAGGTTTAATACAGAAAATGCACCAGATGTTTTCTACATTCAGAACCTCAAGAAGAAACCTACCAAGACTTTTCGCGAGTATGCTACTCGTTGGAGGTCAGAAGCGGCCAATGTTAGACCATCTTTGGACGAGGAACAGATGAACAAGTTCTTCGTCAGAGCACAGGATCCGCAATATTATGAAAGATTGATGGTTATTGAAAACCATAAGTTCTCTGACATCATCAAACTGGGTGAAAGGATCGAAGAAGGCATCAAGATCGGGATGGTAACGAACTTTGAGGCATTGCAGGCCACTAATAAAGCATTGCAGTCAGGGGGTATATCCAAGAAGAAGCACGTGGGGCAGTAATGGTGGCCCAAGGCCCAAAATCTCCACTCACATACCAAACATCTCCACCCACATACCAAACACCTCCACCCACATACCAAGCACCTCCACCTACATATCAACCCTCATCTCCCAGATATTCCCGACCAGCCACTGTCTATCACACCTATGATTCTCAACCATCTCATTTCCAGTCACCTCCAACTCGTCAAAACTACCCAAAACCATGACCCAATTTTGACCGCAAACCACCCAGGCAATACACCGCTATTGCGGAACCCATCGACCAGCTGTATGAAAGGTTAAAAGCCGCTGGTTACGTCACTCCTATGCCCGCTGTGGCAGTGGAGAACCCATCCCAATGGGTCAACCCAAACAAAACTTGTGCATATCACTCCGGTATGAAAGGGCACACCCTTGAAGAATGCCACACATTGAAGGACAAAATCCAGACACTGATTGACAACAAGGTCATACAGGCGAAAGAGGCTGCACCCAATATCCGCAACAATCCTCTCCCGGATCATAGGGGTGGTGGAATACATGTGATAGAGATAGATGAAGAATGGGATTCTGAAGGGTCAATCGGGCTTATTCGAGAAGGTGATGACTTTAAACTTGCAATCACACTCACCCCAATTGTAGTACAGACGCAATTGCCAGTCGAGGTTGATAGCTGCATTGGTTCCATTTGAGGTAGAAGCTCCACTTGCAGTCACCCATGTTCCATTTGAAGTAGAAGTGGCCACGCCTTTCATAGTGACAGTATCAACCACACCTCCTTTTGATTCAAAAGTAATACCCTAGGATTACGCTGCCGAAGCGAGGCAAATAGGAAAAACCAAGATGGAGGAATCCGATGCTGCACAAGGAATGACTAGGACCGGAAGAATCTATACGCCCGAACACTTGGGAGGGCCAAGGATGCCACTACCAAGCAGCCTGTCATTGAAACAAGACCAGATGAACTTTGGAGGAAAGTACAAGCAAGGGAATATTCCATCATCGATCATTTGAACAAAACCCCAGCTCTGATATCCATCCTGTCACTGTTGCAAAATTCGGAGGCACACAAGAGTGCTTTGATGAAGGTGTTGAGCGAAGCTTACGTGCCCAACAACATCACAAGCGGAGAAATGGCAAACATGGTGGGACAGGTGTTGGAAAGTCACAAAATCACTTTCCACGAGGATGAGTTGCCGCTTGAGGGTCTAAATCACAACAGGGCACTGCACATCACAGTGCAATGCAAAGACTACTTTGAATGTTTTCTGACTTTGAATGTTTAATCTCCTGTTCTTATGAGTTTTGACCGATTTATGCTGAGCTTGCCTCAACCCTAATTAGTTTATGCTAAAGCCCCAATTTTCTAATATTTTTGCTTTGACTTTGAGTCTTTCCGTGTTACTTGCCACATTATTTGGTTTGATTCTCATGATTTTTATTTAGCCTAATTCGATGTCTTGTGATTTTTACCCTAGTATGTCTCTATTAGGGTTTTTGATTCGATTCTCGACTGATTCTGTGTGTTCATACTTGGCATTTTGTTTATTCATGGAAACCTATATTATTCTCCTTTAAATCAGTATTATTTTTGAGCTTTGATTCACTGATTTGTTGTATTAAGACCTATGTGCGATTCTTGATTATTTCCCTATTTTACACCTTTTAATTATTTTCTTGCCTTATTTGATTAGCCGTGATACTTATAGATTACTCAAGATTGTTTCCTTAATTGAACCCCTGTTTATTTACCCCTAATTGCCCATTTTGTGCTTAAGTCTTACTTCATTTTCTTTCCTTAAATATTGTCCTGCCCTATACCGTTGGGTAATTACCCCTTAATTAGGGGAGACTTTATAGATTTCATGCATAATTGATTCTGTAAGTTCCCTTAATTGCTGAATGATTGATCTCTTTACCTTATTCTGTTTAGCCCCTGACTACTATATATACTCTCCTCTATTCTCGCTTCTGGACAACGAACATTAGTTCAAAAAAACACTCTTACACTTAAAAGCTCTATGTTCTTCTCTGTTACTTGCAATCTTCACTGATCTAGCCGGCTGTAAGCCAAGGCTAGCTATTGCACAACATCTGCTCTATACTCTGTGTTTTCTCTCCCTAACCGGTATGTCCTAATTCAATTTCGAAGTCTAAAACTCTATGTGTTTCATTGCTGTTTTAGTTCATTGATTATGAGTTCCAATCTTGTTCCTGTTTACTATCTTGTTTGCCCAATATGGAACTAGCATGTCTAAACTACATTGCCTAATTACTGTTTCGCCTAGCATGTTTGAGTTTTATTCTCTTAGAATCTGTGATTAGTATGTCTAATCCACAATGATCTGCCTACTGCTTTATCTAGCATGCCTCAACCGGTTTTGCTCTATATGTGTCAGCATGTCTATACCAAGAATACTTGCGTAGTGTTGTCTAGTCTGTTCATTTGGATCTAAGGGTGTTAAACGGGTGGGCCGGTCCAGGCTGGGCCGGGCCTCTATTTTTTGGACCCGTACGGGTTACGGTCCGGGCCGGTTCTGGGTTGGTTCTTAACGGGTTCGGGTTCATCCGGGTAAAAATTGAACAGTAAGGGTTACGGGTTGAGGGGGTCGGGCCGGGCCGGGTTTAGTGTATTTTTAATTTTTTTTTTGGAATTTTGTATAACTATTGTAAGTTATATTAATACTTTGTATTAATTTAAAGAATACAAGGAAGATGGGAAAAAATTGCACTTATAAATTGCAAGTACTACATTTATTTCAAAATTCAAAATTAAAGTTTGCATTTAAAAAGTAAATTAACAAAAAAATAGTAAAACTAAATTTTCATGCATAATAAATTAATAATACTTCAAATTAATCTAACAAACTAAAACATTAAGCATAAATACGTCTAATAATTTTAAAATAACACAAATTGTCGAAAAATCTTAAGTACGAATTTCCGGAGGACGCTCAAGACAATACTTT
>NW_017673833.1:0-111668 GCF_001879085.1 Nicotiana attenuata
ACACACCTACTCCTTCCAACCATGCCTCTACACAATGTTCGGACGTTGATTCTTGATGATACTGTGTAGAGGAGGTGCCATTATGATCAGGTATGCGAGGTATCATAGTCCTGGGGTGGATGGTAAAGTTATTTGTTTATTTTAGGTTTTTTATTTTTTTTGTAGTTTACTTAGATTAATTGTTTGATTTTATTAATGCAGGTTCCTCCGAGTAATATTACTCGAGGATTAATCACAAGGCAACAGAAGCTTTATGATGCCCCTTATGCCGTTTCTTGGCGACGTGATTTCCCATTCTCATTGAAGGAGGCAATTTTTCAATGAATTTAAGTATAAATGTTCTTTTAAGGCAGTATAATTATTTTATTTATATATTTTCAGTATATATTTAAACTTTTGAAATACAGAGCAAGTAGTGTATGAATCCAGTATAGCGCGAGGACGTGGCTTGCAAATTTTAACTCCAAAGCTCGCAAGCGTTGTCGCATTCTTTCTCCATTAGCTAACAGCGAACCCAGAAGCCTGGTGGTTGACTTCAGAGTTTTGGGATGATTTGCAAGGCAAATGCTTTACTGCAGAGTTCTTATAGAAGAGCGAAAAGGGAAAAGAAAGGCTCAGCGCATCTGAGAAGGGAGGATCCTTCCCCACCAAGACATGGAGGTGCGGTCCGAGCCAGGGACATAAAAAGAAGATGGTAGTATTGCTTAATTTATTTTTAATTTCAAAGTATATCATTTCTATTTATTAATTTAAATTTATGAGTTTCAGGAAAGAAGTTGGGCCTCGATTGAACCAAGAATGAGCTATTCAAGGAGACTCATATTGTGAAGAAGAAGAAGAGACGGATGAAGAAAGGTGGGTCGAGGACGAGCCCTCGACTGTACATGTATTTTTCACAAGTATTTTCATTTACTTTTATATAAATTTTGAAATACTAATTCAATTCACTTTTCTTATAGGATCGCTTCAGAGTTGAAGCTGAGAAATTCATACGCAGCCAGCCACCTAATGAGTCGGGCGCTCCATTCAAACTTTCGGCCGAGGATGTTGAAAGACTATGGACGCGGGCTGCAGGCGGTCCAAAATGGGGGAAGGTATACGGCCTTCCTACTAAGACATTCCATCGCTATAGGTGTGGAATGCAAGGAATAGGGACTTCCTCGCAAGCCGAGCAACTTGATGGGGAGAGCCTCTCCGCTATGCGGGAGACTGTGACAAAGCTCACATCCGAGCTAGAAGCGCCCAAAGAAAGAGAAAAGCTTTGAGATGCTCAGTACATTGGCGTGGTCGCTCAGTGCCAGGGCATGCAAGAGCAGATCAAAAATCTCCTAGCTGGATCTTTTTCGATTCCCCGGTCTTGGCCATCATCGCCAGAGGCTGCCCGTCCCCGTGCTCGTTCGTCCCGTCCTCCAAGTGGCCGTTCCTCCTGTCCTCCCCGTGATCATTCTTCCCGTCATCGATAAATATACCCTTCTCAATACCGTGATGATGATGAAACTTCATCAGAGGGTGATGATAATGATGTACCAAACAATCAATGAATTTTAGACAATTTGAACTAGACAAATACAATTTGTTTTCCATTGGGTTGTAATAAGAGTTAACTTAGTTTGGTAGTTCTATTGAAATTTACACTTTCTTGGTTTTAATGTAGCTTTTAATGTTGTTTTTGTGTTGTTGTTGTTGTTGTTGGGTTGTTGTTTGGTATTCTTATTGGAATTGTTATTTGAACTGTTGTTGTTGTTGCTTGTTAGGGTTTTGGTATGACTGGCAGGTGGTGTAGCTGCCAAAACAGGCAGTTTCTGCCAAAATAATACACAGAAAAGCGACCAACTTTGGTCTCTATTTGGTCGCTTTTCACGTTCAAAAAAAATAAATTTCTGGAGAATAGCGACCAACGTTGGTCGCTATTTACCCAGATTTCTACAAAAAGCGACCAAACTTGGTCGCTATTTCATTAAAAAAATAAAATTTTTGGTGATATAGCGACCAAAGTTGATCGCTAAAGTATAAAAAATAAATTAAATTCATGTATTTAGGGACCAAAGTTGGTCGCTAGTTTAATAAAATAAATAAATTATTGAATAAAAAAGCGACCAACCCTGGTCTCTAGTTTCCAGATTTTAAAATATAATATTTGGATTAGAGACCAAAGTTGGTCGCTTCTTAATGATTAATAATAAATAAATAAAAAAAGTATTTTATATTTAGAGACCAACTTTGGTCGCCAAATTTATATTATTAAATTAATAAAGCAACCAAAGTTGGTCTCTATAGTCAATATCCGGAATATTTGGTCCATTTAGCTTAGAGACCAAAGTTGGTCGCTATTAGCGACCAACTTTGGTCCCTAAACAAAAGAGACCATCAATATAGCTACCAGGTCCGTTTGGTCGCTTTTTGGTCGCTTTTTAGCCTAAAAGCGACTAACTCTGGTCGCTTTTTGCGGTCGCTTTTAGGCGGATTTCTAGTAGTGTGTGAATGGTTATTGCATTATATACATGCAAGCAAAGATTTGTTTTATTCGCCAAAAGCTTTATTAACTTCTTCCACAATCAAGAACTTGTAAGGACATGATTCTCATTGACAAACTAACGCAGTTCAATTGATCTATATTATATAATATATCACAATTTACAATCACATTCACAAAACACTAAATTTGACTTTTCATCTTACTCGACGTCCATGCACGTACTCATATTTAAGTATTTCCTTATTAAGAAATCTTCAGCACTGCTTCCATTGTGTTCAACGACTAATTGTTCTGGAAGGAGGGTCCTATCACCTCTTATAATTATTCTTTCTCCCAACACGAAGTAATAAACCATTAAGTATTAAATAAATTATTCCTTTTATAGTATTTGTTAGTAGAATCTTATTAGTTTGATGTCATAAATATAATCTCATAAAGTTTATATTTACCGTCTTTATTTTAATTAATTTTAAAAATTACTTGTAGCACTTGATCTCGGGATTCATTCAGAAGAATTCATTACTTTTTTACAAACAACTTATTAACATCCCCTCTTTGATTGGTAGCATAATTCATCCAAAGCTTCTTATCTCCCTTCCTAAAAAAAATCATTCTTTAAGTGGCATTTAATTTGGTATTAACATAAGATATTATTTTAATATTTTGGTCTAATTTAATTTTTTTGGTGAACAAATGTGATAACTCATATAAAAGACTATCTTTAGACTGACGTAATTCCTGAAGAATTACTTTCATTTCACTTTTAAAGGCTAAAGTATACTTTTAATCCGTATTTATATAATCATGAACCTAAAAGTGCATCCGGATTTAGTTTGTAAAAGTAACTAAAGTTCATCTAGCATTACTTGTTAGTTTGTCTATCAACATCCGTGACATGTGAAATGTACTTCACGCTATTAATATGACAAAGTCATTTGCTAAAATAAAGTTTTTAACATTAAAAAATAAATTAAAGAAACAAATTGTTACAAAACTTAGCTCAAAGTAATAATATAAAATAAAAAGATAGATAACAATGTAGAGAGAAAGAGAGGAGATATTCTTATTTCTTTCAAGTATTCAAGTGTGTACAATGTGATGTTCAAACCCTCTATTTATAGGATGACATTGAGGTATACAAAGGGATATCATAAACATGGTATTAACTATTGAGATCATGGGGAAAGATCATGGGGAGGTTATGGAGGTGTGGGAGTTACAACTATAATGGTGAGAAGTAGTGGGAGTTATCTACATAATGGAGAAGAGTAGTGGGAGTAACTTCTTTAGGAGTTATAGACATCCACTACAAAATAATATTTCATAACACTCCCCCTTGGATGTCTATAGATAATGTGCCTCGTTAAAACCTTACTAAGAAAAAAACCCTATGGGAAAAAAAACTTAGTGAAGGAAAAAGAGTACACATATCTTGTAATACGCATTATTTGCTGCCTCATTAAAACCTTGCCAGAAAAACCCAGTGGGATAAAATCTTAGCTAAGGGAAAAAGAGTACAACGCGTATTTGCCTCCCCCTGATGAAAACATCAATTTATGCTTCGGAGACGACGAATTCCAAGCTTGTATAACAACTTCTCTAATATTGAGATCCGCAATGTCTTGTGAAGAAGTTTGTCAAATTATCACTTGAACAAATTTGTTGAAGAACTTTGGTGAATGTGCTTTATTTTGTCTCCTTCGATAGTCCTTCTTTCAATTGATATAAGCAAACAACATTATCTTCAGTATTATTGGAATCTTCTCTTCAAAGTCAAGTCACGCGTCTGTTGTGTGTTGAGCCCCTTGCTTTATGAGTTGCTTATCTTGGCATGACTTGAATAAGTATCAACAATTAACTGCCTTGTAATATGATGATATGGCAGTATTCTCACATGCAAATAGAACGTTTGAAGAACGAACTTCAGGAAAATGCCTGCATTTGCATAACCAACAAAATCATGGCAATATTTGTTAAAATAAACAAATCTACATCAAGTATTCCTTTTGAAATATAATACTAATTGTATTCCAATATCTCCACATTGAAATAAAACTATATCTTGCTAGCATATTGTTATATTCATGGTTCTAGCCAGATATATTAGTGCACCAATTGCACTAGACACAAAAATAAATCATGTACGCCATGATCGCTCTAATCTACATAAGGATCTGTCGAAGATTTATTTAATAAATTTCTTGGGAACCTTAATATGCTTCAGAACAATTTAAATCATTCAAGGATTTTTATTATATGCATATCAAATGTATTGTCAGACCAAAATCTTAAATGACTCCATTCCCCACAGGAGAACATGTCTCCTAATACCAGGATATTTACGAAAACTTTGTGCCACAAGTCGTCTTTATGTCTATCGACTTGATTTATCATTTCACTTTTAGGTGTGGGGACTATCTTTCCAACTTCACATTTTACAGGTGAAGTCAATTTCATTGCATATTTTTCATTTGGCCAATCATTTATCTGTCCAAATTTCATGACAGATTTGAGCTCAAGATCCTCGTCAATATTAATAATATTGAGTGCTACATTATATTAACAACATCGTCGACGATCATTTTACATCGGTTCCATCATCGCACAATAAAGACATAACTTATCGAGATCTCATTATTTTTAGGTACCTGAGCCTCTCCCATGAGGTCTTATAAAATGTTATGTCATGGTGCTCTTATAAAGCACTTGCCTCCTTATTATGACCATCTTGAACATTTGCTCCCTCCTTCTTCAAGGAGTTTTATCTTTGGAACCGATTTGTCTATTACGCTTCATGCGTGCCATAAACTCTATCCATCATGGACGTTATTCTATTAGGAGCATTAGCAGCTGGAATATGACATTTAGCTTTGGGTCAGCAATGTGCCTGGAAATATTTTAGAAATGAATTATCACTTGAACTTCAAGTCCACATTTTCTTGTACGAGGATCTAGATGTATTCATAATAATTCATTTCACATATCACTTTTTCAGCTACCCATTTTCTCCCCCTAATGTCGGGATCACCAACACATTTTTCAACCTTCTTTGGGAACCCATCTTCGTGCATTGTGGCAGCACAATTAAATCATATAGCACATCCATATTTCTATATGGGAATATTTGGTTCCTGATCGTGAACCAATTGTGATGGGGAGAATTTATCATAACTTGTTGGCTAGATGCGTACAAGTGTTGTTGTATGTTAAATAATATACCTTATACCAAATTTCTATTTGCGAATTTTATTCTCATAACCAATGGTTTAGCTATAATTGGAGGCATACAATTTCTGCTAAACCAACTTGGATTTAAACCAGCATAATCAAGATAAATTATTATAATATATATTCTGGAACTGTGCTCTAATAATTTGAGCAAACAACCTTGCAAAAACCAAAGTGCAAGTTGATAACAAACGCACATGTGACCATACAATAGATGCATCTATTAAAATTATATAATAGTAAACGGTCCACATGGCGGGTGATTGGGCCCATACATATATATCACCTTTTATTCGTTCCAGATATCAAGGGATTCAATCCCAACCTTAACTGGTATATCATGAGAAAAAAAACATCACAAGAGAATTCTTAAAGAATCTTCTATTTCTTTATTATATGCCAATGTGAATTCTCAATCAATTTTCACATCATAATTGAACCGGGATGGTCAACCGGTCATGCCAACTAATATTTGTTTCAATAAACCTCTAGTTTACTTATGGCATGTGATTCTATCATCATGCTTATACATCTGTAGTACAAATAGAAGAAAAGTCAGGTAACCTTTCATATTTACCCGGTATGTTATTGTGACGACCCAAAGGGGTCATCACCCGCTTTTAATTAAAATATGTGTTTCCGAGGCCTTGAAAACCTCTTTTAGCATCACCTCAACATGCGTGCACAGTCCGGGCGCGCAGCCAGAAAGCTTAAATAAGAAAATCTGTGAAAAATGGTAAATTTTGGCTATAAAATGACTTAATTTGACTTCGGTCAACATTTTGGGTAAACGGACCCGGACTCGTGATTTGACGGTCCCGGAGGGTCCATAGGAAAATATGGGACTTGGGCGTATGCCCGGAATCGAATTCCGAGGTCCCAAGCCCAAAAAATAAATTTTTTAAAGGAAATTGTTTCTCAAATTGTTTAAGGAAATTTGAAATGAAATTTGATTAGAATATGATGGTATCGGGCCCGTATTTTGGTTCCGGCATCCGGTACAGGTCTAATATATGATTTAAGATGTTTCTGTGAAATTTGATGAAAAACGGATATCATTTGACGTGATTGGGACCTTAAATGCAAATTTGATGTTTGAAGAAGTTTTGAGAAATTTCATTGATCTTGAGGTTTAATTTGGTGTTCATGATGTTATTTTGGTGATTTGAGTACACGAATAAGTCCGTAGGATGTTTTTGAGGTTGTGTGTATATTTGGTTTGGAGTCCCGAGGGCTCGGGTGAGTTTTGGATAGGGCAGGGGTGAAATTTTGGACTTAAGGAATTGCAGGGTTGCAGACTTCGCATTTCCCAAACTTTCTTCGCAATTCCCAGGCTTGTTCGCATTTCCCAAATTTTCTTCGCAATTCCCAGGTTTGCATTTCCCAAACATTTTTCGCAATTCCTAGACTTGTTCGCATTTCCCAAAAATTTTTGGCAATACCCAGGCTTGTTCGCATTTCCCAAACTTTTTTCGCAATTCCCGGTTTGCATTTCCCGAACTTTTTTTCGCAATTCCCGGTTTATCTCTAATGTGAAGGCTCGACGTATAGTCGAGAAGGGGTGTTTGGCCTATTTGGCATACGTTCGTGATTCTAGTGCTGAGGTCCCTTCTATTGATTCTGTGCCCATTGTTCGTGAGTTTCCTGATGTGTTCCCTTCAGACCTGCCGGGTATGCCACCCGACAGGGATATTGATTTCTGCATTGATTTGGCTCCGGGCACTCAGCCCATTTCTATTCCATCGTATCGTATGGCCCCGCCTGAGTTGCAAGAGTTAAAGGAACAGTTGCAAGATTTGCTTGAGAAGGGCTTCATTAGGCCCAGTGTTTCGCCTTGGGGTGCGGCGGTTTTGTTTGTTAAAAAGGAGAATGGGTCAATGAGAATGTGTATTGATTACCGGCAATTAAACAAGGTTACAATCAAGAATAAGTATCCATTGCTGAGGATTGATGATTGGTTTGATCAGCTTCAGGGTGCCAAGGTATTTTCAAAGATTGACTTGCGATCTGGCTACCATCAGTTGAGGATTAGGGCATCCGATGTCCCTAAGGCAACTTTCCGCACTCGGTACGGGCATTATGAGTTCTTGGTGATGTCATTCGGATTGACAAATGCCCCAGCAGCTTTTATGGATTTGATGAACCGAGTGTTCAGGCCTTATTTGGATTCGTTCGTGATAGTCTCCATGATGATATTTTGATATATTCCCGCAGCCGAGAGGAGCACGAGCAGCATCTTAGAGTGGTTCTTCAGACTTTGAGGGACAGTCAGTTGTACGCTGAGTTTTCGAAGTGTGAGTTCTGTGTGAGTTCAGTTGCATTCCTGGGTCATGTTGTGACAGCAGAGGGTATCCAGGTTGACCCAGAAGGGTGCCCAGTTCAGATGGTCGGACGAGTGTGAGGCGAGCTTTCAGAAGCTCAAGATAGCTCTGACTACGGCACCGGTGTTGGTTTTTCCCACAGGTTCCGGGCCTTATACACTTTATTGTGGTGCATCTCGTATTGGACTTGGTGCAGTGTTGATGCAGGATGGCAAGGCTATTTTCTATGCTTCGCGGCAGTTGAAGATTCATGAGAAGAACTATCCGGTTCATGATTTGGAGTTGGCAGCCATGGTTCATGCATTGAAGATTTGGAGGCATTATCTGTGTGGCGTGGCATGTGAGGTGTTCACGGATCACAAGAGTCTTCAGTATTTGTTCAAGCAAAAGGAGTTGAATTTGAGGCAAAGAAGGTGGTTGGAGTTGTTGAAGGATTATGATATCACCATTTTAAATCATCCGAGAAAGGCCAATGGGGTGGCCGATGCTTTGAGTAGGAAGTCAGCGCATTTCATTCTTGTGGCAGTCTCCTATTCTTCTGAGAGGTTAGCTGAGATCTACATTCGTGATATTGTTCGTCTTCATAGTATGCCCGTATCTATTATTTCGGACCGGGGTGCGCAGTTTACCTCGCGCTTCTGGAGAGCAGTTCAGCGAGAGTTGGGCACGCGAGTTGAGTTGAGCATAGCATTTCATCCCCAGACGGACAGACAGTTCGAGCGGGCTATTCAGATTTTGGAGGACATGCTCCGAGCTTGTGTCATTGACTTTGGAGGTTCGTGGGATCAGTTTTTGCCTTTGGCGAAGTTTGCCTACGACAACAGCTACCAGTCGAGTATCCAGATGGCTCCTTATGAGGCTTTATATGGTAGGCGGTGTCGATCTCCGGTTGGATGGTTTGAGCCGGGAGAGGCTCGGTTGTTGGGTACAGATCTGGTTCAGGAGGCCTTGGACAAGGTCAGGATTATTCAGGATAGGCTTCGTTCAGCTGAGTCTAGGCAAAAGAGTTATGCAGACCGCAAGGTTCGAGATGTGGCTTTTATGGTTAGTGAGCGGGTATTTCTTCGAGTGTCGCCTATGAGGGGCGTGATGAGATTTGGGAAGATGGGGCAAGCTTAGCCCTAGGTTCATTGGTCCGTTTGAGATTCTTGATCGAGTGGGAGAGGTGGCTTATTGACTTGCATTGCCACCGAGCTTATCAGTTGTGCATCCAGTGTTTCATGTGTCCATGCTTCGGAGGTATCACGGCGATCCAACCCACGTGTTAGATTTCAGCATTGTCCAGTTGGACAAGGACTTGTCTTATGAGGAGGAGCCGGTAGCTATTCTAGACCGGCAGATTCGTTAGTTGAGGTCGAAGAGTTTCCCTTCTGTTCGTGTCCAGTGGAGAGGTCAGCCTCCTGAGGCATCGACCTGGGAGTCCGTGTCCGATATGCGGAGCCGTTATCCTCATCTATTCCCCGACTCAGGTACTTCCTTCTTCTGTCAGTTCGAGGACGAACGGTTGTTTTAGAGGTGGAGAATGTGACGACCCAAAAGGGTCATCACCTGCTTTTAATTAAAATATGTATTTTCAAGGCCTTGAAAACCTCTTTTAGCATCACCTCGACATGCGTGCGCAGTCCGGGCGCGTACCGGAAAGCTTAAATATGAAAATCTGTGAAAAATGGTAAAATTTGGCTGTAAAATGACTTAATTTGACTTCGGTCAACGTTTTGGGTAAACGGACCCGGACTCGTGATTTGACGGTCCCGTAGGGTCCGTAGGAAAATATGGGACTTGGGCGTATGCCCGAAATCGAATTCCGAGGTCCCGAGCCCGAGAAATGAATTTTTAAAGGAAATTGTTTCTCAAATTGTTTAAGGAAATTTGAAATGAAATTTGATTAGAACATGATGGTATCAGGCCCATATTTTGGTTCCGGCGCCCGGTACAGGTCTTATATATGATTTAAGATGTTTCTGTGAAATTTGATGAAAAACGGATATCATTTGACGTGATTCGGACCTTAAATGCAAATTTGATGTTTAAAGAAGTTTTGAGAAATTTCATTGATCTTGAGGTTTAATTTGGTGTTCATGATGTTATTTTGGTGATATGAGTACACGAATAAGTCCGTAGGATGTTTTTGTGGTTGTGAGTATATTTGGTTTGGAGTCCCGAGGGCTCGGGTGAGTTTTGGATAGGCCACGGGGTGAAATTTTTGACTTAAGGAATTGCAGGCTTGCAGACTTCGCATTTCCCAAACTTTCTTCGCAATTCCCAGGCTTGTTCGCATTTCCCAAACTTTCTTCGCAATTCCCAGGTTCGCATTTCCCAAACATTTTTCGCAATTACCAGGCTTGTTCGCATTTCCCAAACATTTATCGCAGTTCCCAGACTTGTTCGCATTTCCCAAACATTTTTCGCAATTCCCAGGCTTGTTCGCATTTCCCAAACTTTTTTCGCAATTCCCGGTTCGCATTTCCCGAACTTTTTTTTGCAATTCCCAAGACAACAGAAGTTGGTTCGCAATGGCGAACCCCTGTTCGCAATTCCCACATCTGAGACCTGCAATTTTATACTTAAACGATTTTGAACCCCATTTTTCATATTTTCTCAAACCCAAACACACTTAGGCGATTTTCCAAGAACAAGTCTTCTTCCAAATCAATTGTAAGTTAGTTTTTACTCATTTCTTTCAATCATTAACATCTTTTAACATGATTTCAACCTAAAATCAAAGATTTTCATGGGGAAATTGGGTGCTTTGGGTAGAACCTAGGTTTTTCAAAAATTGGGGATTTGGACCTCAATTTGAGGTCCGATTTCAAAACAAATTATATATTTGAGTTCGTGGGGGAATGGGTAATCGGGTTTTGGTTCGAACCTCGGGTTTTGACCACGTGGGCCCGGGGGCAATTTTTGACTTTTTGGGTAAAACTTTGGAAAACTCATTTTAATGCATTGGGGTTGACTCATTTAGCACTTATTGATGTAATTAAGTAATTTGTGATTAGATACGAGCGAATTGGCGGTGGAATCAAGGGGTAAAGCTATAATTGAGACTTGAGTTGTGTTCAAGGCATCGAGGTAAGTGTTTGGTCTAACCTTAGCTTGAGGGATTAGGAGTTGAGTCCTATTTGCTATGTGATAATTGTTGAGTACGACGTATAGGCATGGTGACGAGTATCTATACGTTGGTGTCAAGTATGACCGTGAGTCTTATATTGTGATTTTCATGATTTCGTTGTATTCTTCATGCTTTGGTGATGATTTCTAGTTGTTATGAAAAGTTTGTGGAAGGAATTGAGACCTTTGAACATTTTGGAGCATTGGCTCGAGTTATATTATGAATTGCAAAAGTATATGAGATGATTGAACCCTTTGGAGCATTGGCTCAAGTGGTAAAGTGAGTTATGAAGTACAAGTGAAAGATAGAGAAAGAGTTATTGAAATGTTCCCTTGTCGAGATTGAATTATTTAATTGTTGTTCCCTTGCCGGGATCTAATTATTTACTTGTTGCTCCCTTGCCACGATTTAATTGTTAAATCGTTGTTCCCTTGCCGGGATTCCTATATGTTCTTGTTTATTTCCCTTGCCCTTGTTTGTGATTGTTGTTTGGGTGAGAAAGAGTGTTAAAGCACGAAGGGTGATGCCGTGCATTATTTGCTATTGTGAGGAAAGAGTGTAAAGCACGAAGGGTGATGCCATGCCGCACGATGTACCATTCCGTGCCAATTCTATTGATTATATGTGAGGAAAGAGAGTAAAAGCACGAAGGGTGATGCCGTGCACATTTTATTATTCTAATTGCTTTGGTGAGGAAAGAGAGTAAAAGCACGAAGGGTGATGCCGTGCACGTTTTAATTATGTTATTGCTTGGTGAGGACGAGAGTAAAATCACGAAGGGTGATGCCGTGCACTTGTCTTTGATTTTCCTGATTTTTGTTGATAATTGAGTTATGTTGTCCTTTACTTCTATTTACTGATTTTCTTATTGTTATCGGTTCAAGTGCATTAATTGTCTTATTCCACTATTACTGTGATTCTTTATGTTGGCAATTTCCTTTATTGTGTTACTTGTTATTATTGGCTCGAGGTATCCTTGCGTAACATTATGCCTCGAATTTATGCTATAATTGCTTCATGTTTATGTGACTTAATTGCTACTTGACATTTAGAATACTAAATATTAAATTACCTATTTGCTCCTTAAAGTCCATAATTAATTGCTATTTGTCATTACTTGTTTTCCTCAGTGAGTCATAATTATTGTGTACTTGTTGTCTTATGAATTCGTATAAATTGTTGCGTTTGTTGGAGTAAATTTCATTTGGAAGAACTGTTGACTTAATGAAATGGGAGCGGGTGGTACGCCTACCACGAGATTTAATGAAATGGGAGCGGGTGGTACGCCTACCACGAGACTTAATGAAATGGGAGCGGGTAGTACGCCTACCACGAGATTTAATGAAATGGGAGTAGGTGGTATGCTTACCACGAGATTTAATGAAATGGAAGCGGGTGGTACGCCTACCACGAGATTCAATGAAATGGGATCGGGTTTGCACGCCTGCAACGAGGTATGTACTGACAGTGAAATCTGCTTTTATTTCCCTTATCCGTGTTAGAGTTAAATTATTGATGTTCTTTATTATTTTCTTGAAATTCTGTATTATCTGCTATCCCCGAAGCATGTTCCCCTCCCATTTAAAAATGTTTGTTCTTGTTATATTCCCGTTGTAGATATATATGTAACTGTACAGGTTTATGTGGTAGTCCTATCTAGCCTCGTCACTACTTCGCCGAGGTTAGGCTAGGCAATTACCAACACATGGGGTCGGTTGTGCTGATACTACACTCTGTGCTCTTTTGCATAGATCCAGGTCGCGGACAGCAGCAGTAGCTCGGGAGCTAGCCTTCAGTCCACCGAGACTCCGAGGTAGCCTTACACGCGTCCGCAGGCCCGGCGTCTCCTCTATCTTATATTTCATTCTGTTATCTCATGTTTTCGAGAACAAACAGTGTTATATTTCTTTCAAACGATTGTATTTAGTACTCTTAGTAGTTCGTGGATGATGTGACACCAGTTCTTGGGTAGAGGCACATGTTGAATTCCGCATTATTGTTCAGCTTATTTAGTTTAAGTCTTCCGCTTTAAATTTCATATTCCGCTGTCATTTAAATATTTAACGCTTGTTGATATGATAGATAAAAGGATTTAAAATGAAATAGGGAGGAGTTTATGATTTGTGGCTTGCCTACCTTCTACGAGTAGGCGCCATCACGGCCCCCGAGGGTGGGGAAATCCGGGTCGTGACAAGTTGGTATCAGAGCTCTATGTTACACAGGTCTCACAATTCATGGACAAGCTCAGTAGAGTCTGAGGTATCGGTACGGAGACGTCTGTATTTATCCCCCAGAGGCTACGGAGTTAGGAAAACTTCACACTTGTTCTTTCCTGTCGTGCGGTTTTGTTTCTCAAATACTAAATTGAAACCTCTACTCTTGTCCCTTCGCGAATGGCGAGGTCATGTACCGCTTCTTCAGCTGAGCAGCAGCACAGACCAGTGATAGATCAGCTACGTCTTCGGAGGCTTTGTGGAGGTTGGATAGGTTTCACCAAGCTCTTCACTACTACATTCAGCGGTGCATCTACTGAGGATCCCTAGGATTATCTAGACAGTTGTCATGAGGTTCTTAGGAACATGGGGATCGTGGAGACCAATGGGGTCGATTTTGCTACCTTTCGCTTGTCTGGATCCGCCAAGACCTGTTAGAGAGATTATTGATTGGCTATACCAGTTAGGTCACCAGCTTTGACTTGAGAACAGTTCACGCAGCTATTTCTGGAGAAATTTCTCCCCATCACTCAGAGAGAGGTCTATCGGAGGCAGTTTGAGCGTTCCCGGCAGGGTTCTATGACTGTTACTCAGTACGAGACCAGATTCATCGACTTGGCTCGTCATGCTCTTATCATACTTCCCACCGTGAGAGAGAGTGAGGAGGTTAATTGAGGGACTCGTCCAGCCCGCTCAGTTAGCTAGAGGTGGAGGTAGAGGTATTAGAGGTGGAGGTAGAGGTATTAGAGGTGGAGGTAGAGATGATAGAGGTGGAGGTAAAGGTATTAGAGGTGGAGGTGCAGGTATTGTTCTGGTTTGTGGTAGAGAAGCTTCGGTTGTATTTTGCGCCGTATCTAGTCATGCCTAGTGATTCTTTGAGTGCCCCTGTTTATGTGTCTACGTCGGCGAGTGATTCTATTGTGGTGGATCGCGTCCATTGTTCATGTATAATGGTTATTGGAGGTCTTGAGACTCGTGTAGATTTGCTTCTGCTGGACATGGATGATTTCGATGTTATATTGGGGATGGACTGGTTATCACCTTACCACGCCATCTTGGACTGTCATGCCAAGACTGTGACCTTAGCTTTACCGGGTATGCCTCGTTTAGAGTGGAGAGGGACTCCTGGTCATTCTACCCATAGTGTTATCTCTTAAGTGAAGGCTCGACGTATGGTCGAGAAGGGGTGTTTGGCCTATTTGGCATATGTTTGTGATTCTAGTGCTGAGGTCCCTTCTATTGATTATGTGCCCATTGTTCGTGAGTTTCCTGATGTGTTCCCTTCAGACCTGCCGGGTATGCCACTCGACCGGGATATTGATTTCTGCATTGATTTGGCTCCGGGCACTCAGCCCATTTCTATTCCGTCGTATCGTATGGCCCCGCCTGAGTTGAAAGAGTTAAAGGAACAATTGCAAGATTTGCTTGAGAAGGGCTTCATTAGGCCCAATGTTTCGCCTTGGGGTGCGGCGGTGTTGTTTGTTAAAAAGGAGAATGGGTCAATGAGAATGTGTATTGATTACCGGCAATTAAACAAGGTTACAATCAAGAATAAGTATCCATTGCTGAGGATTGATGATTGGTTTGATCAGCTTCAGGGTGCCAAGGTATTTTCAAATCTTGACTTGCGATCTGGCTACCATCAGTTGAGGATTAGGGCATCCGATGTCCCTAAGGCAACTTTCCGCACTCGGTACGGGCATTATGAGTTCTTGGTGATGTCATTCGGATTGACAAATGCCCCAGCAGCTTTTATGGATTTGATGAACCGAGTGTTCAGGCCTTATTTGGATTCGTTCGTGATATTCTCCATGATGATATTTTGATATATTCCCGCAGCCGAGAGGAGCACGAGCAGCATCTTAGAGTGGTTCTTCAGACTTTGAGGGACAGTCAGTTGTACGCCAAGTTTTCGAAGTGTGAGTTCTGGTTGAGTTCAGTTGCATTCCTGGGTCATGTTGTGTCAGCAGAGGGTATCCAGGTTGACCCAGAAGGGTGCCCAGTTCAGATGGTCGGACGAGTGTGAGGCGAGCTTTTAGAAGCTCAAGATAGCTCTGACTATGGCACAGGTGTTGGTTTTGCCCACAGGTTCCGGGCCTTATACACTTTATTGTGGTGCATCTCGTATTGGACTTGGTGCAGTGTTGATGCAAGATGGCAAGGCTATTGCCTATGCTTCGCGGCAGTTGAAGATTCATGAGAAGAACTATCCGGTTCATGATTTGGAGTTGGCAGCCATGGTTCACGCATTGAAGATTTGGAGGCATTATCTGTGTGGCGTGGCATGTGAGGTGTTCACGGATCACAAGAGTCTTCAGTATTTATTCAAGCAAAAGGAGTTGAATTTGAGGCAAAGAAGGTGGTTGGAGTTGTTGAAGGATTATGATATCACCATTTTAAATCATCCGAGAAAGTCCAATGTGGTGGCCGATGCTTTCAGTAGGAAGTCAGCGCATTTCATTCTTGTGGCAGTCTCCTATTCTTCTGAGAGGTTAGCTGAGATCTACATTCGGGATATTGTTCGTCTTCATGGTATGCCCGTATCTATCATTTCGGACCGGGGTGCGGAGTTTACCTCGCGCTTCTGGAGAGCAGTTCAGCGAGAGTTGGGCACGCGGGTTGAGTTGAGCACAACATTTCATCCCCAGACGGACGGATAGTCCGAGCAGGCTATTCAGATTTTGGAGGACATGCTCCGAGCTTGTGTCATTGACTTTGGAGGTTTGTGGGATCAGTTTTTGCCTTTGGCGAAGTTTGCCTACGACAACAGCTACCAGTCGAGTATCCAGATGGCTCCTTATGAGGCTTTATATGGTAGGCGCTGTCGATCTCCAGTTGGATGGTTTGAGCCGGGAGAGGCTCGGTTGTTGGGTACGGATCTGGTTCAGGAGGCCTTGGACAAGGTCAAGATTATTCAGGATAGGCTTCGTTCAGCTCAGTCCAGGCAAAAGAGTTATGCAGACCGCAAGGTTAGAGATGTGGCTTTTATGGTTAGTGAGCGGGTATTGCTCCGAGTGTCACCTATGAGGGGCGTGATGAGATTTGGGAAGAAGGGGAAAGCTTAGCCCTAGGTTCATTGGTCCGTTTGAGATTCTTGATCGAGTGGGAGAGGTGGCTTATTGACTTGCATTGCCACCAAGCTTATCAGTTGTGCATCCAGTGTTTCATGTGTCCATGCTTCGGAGATATCACGGCGATCCAACCCACGTGTTAGATTTCAGCATTGTCCAGTTGGACAAGGACTTGTCTTATGAGGAGGAGCCGGTAGCTATTCTAGACCGGTAGATTCGTCAGTTGAGGTCGAAGAGTTTCCCTTCTGTTCGTGTCCAGTGGAGAGGTCAGCCTCCTGAGGCATCGACCTGGGAGTCCGTGTCCGATATGCGGAGCCGTTATCCTCATCTTTTCCCCGACTCGGGTACTTCCTTCTTCTGTCCGTTCGAGGACGAACGTTTGTTTTAGAGGTGGAGAATGTGACGACCCAAAGGGGTCATCACCAGCTTTTAATTAAAATATATGTTTTCGAGGCCTTGAAAACCACTTTTAGCATCACCTCGACATGCGTGCGCAATCCGGGCGCGTAGCCGGAAAGCTTAAATATGAAAATCTGTGAAAAATGGTAAAATTTGGCTATAAAATGACTTAATTTGACTTCGGTCAACGTTTTGGGTAAACGGACCCGGACTCGTGATTTGACGGTCCCGGAGGGTCCGTAGGAAAATATGGGACTTGGGCGTATCCCGGAATCGAATTCCGAGGTCCCGAGCCCGAGAAATGAATTTTTAAAGGAAATTGTTTCTCAAATTGTTTAAGGAAATTTGAAATGAAATTTAATTAGAATATGATGGTATCGGGCCCGTATTTTGGTTTCGGCGCCCGGTACAGGTCTTATATATGATTTAAGATGTTTCTGTGAAAGTTGATGAAAAACGGATATCATTTGACGTGATTCGGACCTTAAATGCAAATTTGATGTTTAAAGAAGTTTTGAGAAATTTCATTGATCTTGAGGTTTAATTTGGTGTTCATGATGTTATTTTGGTGATATGAGTACACGAATAAGTCCGTAGGATCTTTTTAAGGTTGTGTGTATATTTGATTTGGAGTCCCGAGGGCTCGGGTGAGTTTTGGATAGGCCACGGGGTGAAATTTTGGACTTAAGGAATTGCAGGCTTGCAGACTTCGCATTTCCCAAACTTCCTTCGCAATTCCCAGGCTCGTTCGCATTTCCCAAACTTTCTTCGCAATTCCCAGGTTCGCATTTCCCAAACATTTTTCGCAATTACCAGGCTTGTTCGCATTTCCTAAACATTTTTCGTAGTTCCCAGACTTGTTCGCATTTCCCAAACATTTTTCGCAATTCCCAGGCTTGTTCGCATTTCCCAAACTTTTTTCGCAATTCCCGGTTCGCATCTCCCGAACTTTTTTTCGCAATTCCCAAGCCAGCAGAAGTTGGTTCGCAATTCCCACATCTGAGACCTGCAATTTTATACTTAAACGATTTTGAACCCCATTTTTCATATTTTCTCAAACCCAAACACACTTAGGCGATTTTCCAAGAACAAGTCTTCTTCCAAATCAATTGTAAGTTAGTTTTTACTCATTTCTTTCAATCATTAACATCTTTTAACATGATTTCAACCGAAAATCAAAGATTTTCATGGGAGAAATTGGGTGTTTTGGGTAGAACCTAGGTTTTTCAAAAATTGGGGATTTGGACCTCAATTTGAGGTCCGATTTCAAAACAAATTATATATTTGAGTTCGTGGGGGAATGGGTAATCGGGTTTTGGTTCGAACCTCGGGTTTTGACCACGTGGGCCTGGGACGATTTTTGACTTTTTGGGTAAAACTTTAGAAAACTCATTTTCATGCATTGGGGTTGATTCATTTAGCACTTATTGATGTAATTAAGTAATTTATGATTAGATACGAGCGAATTGGCGGTGGAATCAAGGGGTAAAGCTATAATTGAGACTTGAGTTGTGTTCAAGAGATCGAGGTAAGTGTTTGGTCTAACCTTAGCTTGAGGGATTAGGAGTTGAGTCCTATTTGCTATGTGATAATTGTTGAGTACGACGTATAGGCATGGTGACGAGTATCTATACGTTGGTGTCAAGTATGACCGTGAGTCTTATATTGTGATTTTCATGATTTCGTTGTATTCTTCATGCTTTGGTGATGATTTCTAGTTGTTGTGAAAAGTTTGTGGAAGGAATTGAGACATTTGAACATTTTGGAGCATTGGCTCGAGTTATATTATGAATTGTGAAAGTATATGAGATGATTGAACCCTTTGGAGCACTGGCTCAAGTGGTAAAGTGAGTTATGAAGTACAATTGAATGATAGAGAAAGAGTTATTGAAATGTTCCCTTGCCGGGATTGAATTATTTAATTGTTGTTCCCTTGTCGGGATCTAATTATTTACTTGTTGCTCCCTTGCCACGATTTAATTGTTAAATCGTTGTTCCCTTGCCGGGATTCCTATATGTTCTTGTTTATTTCTCTTGCCCTTGTTTGTGATTGTTGTTTGGGTGAGAAAGAGTGTTAAAGCACGAAGGGTGATGCCGTGCATTGTTTGCTATTGTGAGGAAAGAGTGTAAATCACGAAGGGTGATGTCGTGCCGCACGATGTACCATTCCGTGCCAATTCTATTGATTATATGTGAGGAAAGAGAGTAAAAGCACGAAGGGCGATGCCGTGCACGTTTTCATTATATTATTGCTTGGTGAGGACGAGAGTAAAAGCACGAAGGGTGATGCCGTGCACTTGTCTTTGATTTTCCTGATTTTTGCTGATAATTGAGTTATGTTGTCCTTTCCTTCTATTTACTGATTTTTTTGTTGTTATCGTTTCAAGTGCATTAATTGTCTCATTCCACTATTACTGTGATTCTTTATGTTGGCATTTTCCTTTTTTGTGTTACTTGTTATTATTGGCTCGAGGTATCCTTGCGCAACATTACGCCTTGAATTTATGCTATAATTGCTTCATGTTTATGTGACTTAATTGCAACTTGATATTTAGCATACTAAATATTAAATTGACTATTTGCTCCTTAAAGTCCATAATTAATTGCTACTTGTTATTACTTGTTTTCCTCAGTGAGTCATAATTATTGTGTACTTGTTGTCTTATGAATTCGTATAAATTATTGCGTTTGTTGGAGTAAATTTCATTTGGAAGAAATGTTGACTTAATGAAATGGGAGCGGGTGGTACGCCTACCACGAGATTTAATGAAATGGGAGCGGGTGGTACGCCTACCACGAGACTTAATTGTCACGACCCAAACCCCGCACTGGTCGTGATGGCGCCTCTCGTGAAGACGAGGCCAGCCAACTAACCCAACTCGTCTTTTCAAAAGTAGTTAAACATAATTAAACATCTTAAATATGACTTAATAGTATTAATTAGCGGAAATACAACCCAACACAGCCCTAATCGGGGTATCACAAGTCACGAGCATCTATAAGAATGTAATTTCATTTACAAGTCTAGAAATACACTGAACAGGAATAATGAATAACATAGAAAGAAACGGTGCTGCGAACGCTGGCAATCACCTCGCTAAACTATTACAGCTCTGCCTCCAAACAGCCAATACCCGCTACCGGGTGAACAAATACCTGCAACTGCACACGAGGTACAGGGAGTAAAGTGAGTACTCCAACTCAGTGAGTAATAAAGGTAAATAACAACTGTGCAGTAAGAAATCACGTAAAGCAACCAACATGCTGTATAGAAGCAAGGTACAATCCTTTGAGAAAAACAGTGAAGTTGTGAAATCTTTAGAAAGACATTGGCTCAGTTTAAATCTCCTTGGAAAAAGATCTTTTCAACAGTTACGAAACAATTTCAAAACAGCTAGTACTGATAAGCACAGAAAAATCCGCCCCTCGGGCACAAATACCGCAGTATAACAGGTAAAAAGGCAAGTAAATATGCAAGATGAGCTCATAAAAGTTTGCCCCTCGGGCAATATCTCAAAACAGTACCAGCCCCTCGGGCTCACTCTCAGAAACACTCTCAGCCCTTCGGGCTCTCTCTCTCAGATCACTCTCAGAACAGTATCATATAGTAACCGTTGCGGCGTGCAGCCCGATCCATATCTCGCTGCGGCGTGCAGCCCGATCCATATCTCGCTGCGGCGTGCATCCCGATCCATATGGGTACCCCGCGCTCACTGTGGGGGTGCAGACTCCGGAGGGGCCCCTTACGGCCCAAGCGCAATATCAAGCCACCTCGTGGCATATAACATAAGGCCTGAAAGCCTTCTCACATCACACTCAAGGCCTGAAAACCTCCTCACATAATACTCGAGGCCTAAAAGCCTCCTCACATAACACTCGAGGCCTGAAAGCCTCCTCACCTCACTCACATATATCCTCACATATGGCCCTCGGCCTCACTCAGTCCAGAAAACATCATAAGCCCCTCGGGCATCAATAAAATAGTAGTGCTCAGCCCAAACAACAGTGGAAATATCATTTAAATCTCAAAGTTCAATTAAAGCGGCTGAGTTTGTAAAACAGTATAATCAACAGGACTGAGTTCAAGTAGTATATCAAAACAGTGAGGAAACAGTGATAAAAATCCTCGAAGGGTTCAGATAATTGGCGCAAAGCCCAAATATGGCAATCAGCCCAAATCATGGTAATAACAAATAAGTTTCAGTCACATACGCGATAAAATCATCAATCGGGACGGACCAAGTCACAATCCCGAACGGTGCTCTACCCACGCTCGCTATCCGGTGTGCAAGTCACCTCAATATAGCACTATGATGTGCAAATCCGGGGTTTCAAACCCTCAGGATATCATTTACAATCATTACTTACCTCGTACCGGCGAAATCTCTAGCTCGCGACGCCTTTGCCCCTCAATTCAGCCTCCACGCGCGTCGAATCTATCCAAAACCAGAACGAATACGTCACAATATGCCAATGGAACAATACCCAATCGAAAACAATCAAAAAATATCGAAATTCACGAATTTTGGAAAAACCGAGCCCCGGGCCCACTGCTCGAAAAATCAGAAAATTAACATCATCGGATTCCTTATCTCGCCACGAGTCTGTACATACCAAAAACTCTCAATTCGGACCACAATTTGCCCCTCAAATTCCAATTTAAAAATCCTAAAATCCCAAGCCCTAGTTTCTTTCAATTTAGCTAAATTCTCAAGAATTTCAAGGATAATTCCACAATATAATCGTGTTTTTAACTCATAAAACTTACCTCCAGCCAATCTCCTTCGAATCCCTCTTCAAATGCTCCCAAGTATCTCCCAAAATGCTCAAAAATGGTGGAAAATGGGTTTGGGTTCGCGGATGAAATGTTATGTTAAACCCTTCTGCCCAGACCTCATTTCCGCTTTTGCGATACTTTTACCGCTTCTGTGGTCACCGCTTCTGCGGAATTACACTGCTGCGCTCAGGTCCGCTTCTGCGGTCCAAATCCGCTCCTGCGGACGCCGCATATGCGGACCACCATCTGCTTCTGCGGAAGTCCTCCTAAGACCATGATTCGCACCTGCGACTCCCTCACCGCATCTGCGGAGCCGCTTCTGCGGCCCTTTTTCCGCAGATGCGGAAATTCCAGATATCAGCAATCAGCTATCCCACAAATACAAAATCCATCCCGATGGCCATCCGAAATCACACCGAGGCCCCCGGGACCTCAAGCAAAAGTACTAACACATCCTAAAACCTTATTTAGACTTGTTCCAATCACCAAAACACCTCAAACAACACCAAAACTCACATCGAATTCAAGCCTAAGTTTCCCAAAAACTTCCGAAACACGCATTTGATCAAAAACCCAACCAAACGACGTCCGAATAACCTGAAATTTTGCACACACATCACAAATCACATAACGAAGCTACAGCAACTCTCGGAATTCCATTCTGACCCTCGGATCAAAATCTCACATACCAACCGAAAATCGCCAAAATACTAACCTTGCCAATTCAAGCCTAATTCTACATCGGACCTCCAAAACCAATTCCGATCACGTTCGTAAGTCATTAATCACCCAACGAAGCTAACCAAATCATAAAAATTCCGATCCGAGCTCATATACAAATAAGTCAACTCCTGATCAAACCTTCCAAATTCAAAGCTTTCAACTGAGACTGTTCTTCCAAATTCATTCCAAATTTTCCTGAAAACCAAAACCAACGATCTACATTAGTCATAATACATAACACGGGGCAAGTCATGCCCGAGAACTGGCGATCAAAGTGCAAAAGCTCAAAACGACCGGTCGGGTCGTTACATCCTCCCCCACTTAAACACACGTTCGTCCTCGAACGTACTCAAAGTTGTTTTAAAAGCCGACCAATAGCTGAATAACCTTTCCAAGCATATACCCGGGGGTGATCCCACGTCACCCTATCTCATATTGGTCCGGTAACACATTTTAACTAAAATCACACAATCTAGTCTAGCCCATAAATCATAGAACCATATTTCACTTTCTGAAATCGTACACAAGATTAGAACCTCACATCTATATTCAGAATAAGTCCGAACCCGGTGTAATACCCCATACCTGCAACCTCAGGTGCAATCATATGATATACCACATAACTCAAACACTCGAAACGATAACTTCTATTCACAGCAGCTATACACAACACCCGAGCACCGGTAGAAAACCTCTTATCAACTAAGGTCTTATTCCAACACTTCTATATACTGTTGATGATAAATGAACATGCAATAAACCGTAACCATCTCTCAGGTCAACCATTCATGAAGTCACCTCCCTTTGGCTAATACCACAGCAGATTTCCGAACCGAACCTCGTGTTTATCCTTCCAACAAGCTGAAATCAAACCCGTTCGTATTCATTAATGACCCCAACGATCAACTCGAATCCAACACCACTCTGGTGACATGATACATCAATACAGGCCTAAGCCACAACTTGCATAATTAGCACATCAATAAGAAACGGTCTGAATATACTCAAATCATGAAAATGGCCCAAACGAAAGAGCTGTACCTCAAGCTCATCAGTACCATCACAACACAAAGCTGAGACCCCGTCTCGCATCATAGAAATAGAACACATGAATCTACCCCGAAAGGTCACATCTCCACGTAGCCTCGCTATCATGCGCGATCCTATCCAAACACTGTTACACATGAAACACCTCAAGTCACTATGCTCAAAAATCGACAGCCACGCACAATTTGATGTCTGGAACCAAAGCAAATCATTACACCCATGGTGCAACAAATAACATATACCACGCAACCCGATAGGACACAACCGATACGCCGTTCACTAAGCATCGCTCAATTACTCTTCCCGCTCGAATTCCACTAAGAGACCCCAATTGAACCGCACAATATGTGCCTATAAGCAACAAATCCTAGCATCTTGCAACACAGAAAGGTAGCTCATAGACCTCCCAGATCACTAATAAGCTCAATAACAATCAAATCCGCACATCCCTCAACCATACAATTCGGAGCCAACCAAGCCGACTAAAGCTAGGACACGCATCCACATTGGTCTACCATCGAACTCCTTATTAATGGATCCTGAAGTTGTTCTCACAACTCCTTAACTCTGCCGGTGCCCTACTATACGGTGCCCGGCACCAAATCAATACCAAAATCAACAACCTCGCCCAGCGACATGCCTAGCCAAGAGGAACACATCCGAATTTACATACCACATCGTAGCCTAAATATGAGAACTTCCGTCTCCACATACCCCCAGCACGTGAATCATCATATCCGATCCAAATTTTGTCGTCCGAACACATGCCACACCTTTAATACCCAATCATACCACGTTAGATACTCTCAAACTTCCCTGTGCCCCCAAACAAACCTGAATAGCACCAGTCGATCTAAAAGAAGGTGCCGCAATACTACCGAAGTGCTACCAACTTAATCACATTACCCCTTTTCTGAAACCTATACTCTCGTCAAATCCCTTCCAAATAACAATACCATTTCCTTAATCATCTGCGGCTACTCGCTGCCGAAGAGTGTTATGAACTTCCTTTCAGAACTGAACTGAAACCTCATACACGCAAATCTCGATCCTCCACAACATACCGCATATACTACATCATCCAAGGATAACAGGAAAGTTTTTATCTCCCTTCCGAGCCACAGGCATCTACGCACTCAACTAGTCAAGAACTTCCATTGATACCCTCTAGAAGAAAAATCATTACACATCCCATACCTCTCATATTCATAGAAAATGCACCTCTCCAGCCACAGTAGAAATCAACAAGAACTCTCCAAATTCCGTTGCACAAATGAAACTGCCAGGACTGAACCCTTCTAACTAGACCAAGCTAAGCAAGCCATCAAAGCCCATGAGTATTGTTGTAAAATACCTGTAAGAACCCATTACCTCGAACACGTACAAAGAATTGATCATATCCTTACCATACAAATTCGGTCTACTATCAAACCATTCCATCTATCTGAATTTCCTTCTGATTCATTTTCAACTTGATGCTCCCTCTTGCTGTAGTACAACAATCTCTCAATCCCAGGCTCACTACACGAAACCCAAGCACAAGACCACACTGTCTAGGACCCATAAGCCGATGAATACTCTATCAAATATTGTCAGAAACATCACGCTCCCGAATACTTTAATCTGAAGAACCTCCTGCGAATCCGAATCCGTTACCTTTACTTTCCCGATATTGATACATGGAACTCCATAATTAACATAGAAATACCACAAATCTGAACCTCTTCCAATGAAAACACAGTTTCTAGCGACGCATGCCACTACAAAATACCCGATTGTTACCTGCAGAATCTTGAACACATTGGAACCATTCTCAAAAGTTATACACTCCTACTCAAACTGCAAATTACCTGACCTAACGAACAGAACCACCCGTGCCTCATTGGCACTCCAATACCGCAAGAATGAAATCCTCATCCTAATACACCCAAGCAACTTACTACTCTATGCACTGAGCATTCTTTACCAACAACAACTTAAGACATCCTGTGATTTCCTTACGCTATGAAGCATAATATAACCTTCGTCAACATCCTCGGTCTGAATTCTCACAAGTCATAACTGATTCACCAGCACGCCTCAAACTGGAGCCAGCATAGTACCTAACCGTGCAATCAATTACTCACAGCAGTATCCCCCACTTGGCTCGAAGCCATAGATCAAAATACCCTCAATAACTCATAACACTTTTACTCTATTGATGCCACATTAACATAGTGAGATTAAACTCAAATCATTTATAAGATGTGAAAACACAAATCACCCCGTACTGTAACTCTTCTGCAATTCTCGCATTCATTCCCCCAACAGTTAAGCCCATTCTCTCAAGCGACCCAAAACTCCAAATTTCAACACGTACTCTTCATTTGCACATGATATCTCCCAATATACACATAAGGATCACACCACTTCAGAACACTTCGCAGGAGACCACCCACCCACTTCGCTTCAATATAACATTCCTGTATACCTTCCACCGCCATACACATTACATAGCCACTTAGTCTTCCTGAGTCTGAACTCGTACCGTAACATAAAATTTACTTCACTCTCGACTGGAAACATGAAAAAGATTCTTCATGCGCCCCCAATTCGGAGCTACACATCCAATCACAATGGGAATCATAAACTCAATAGTCCATCTACCATCACGCAGAACTTCCTCGTCGCTTCCAAATTACATAGATACATCCCGGAGTTCTAACATACTCATCACATAACTACCCAGCCATCACTTCCTCTAATAGGGACATTACCGAGCATATAAGTTCAAAACACTTACTCACACAATCAGCACCTCGATGCTCAAGCCATAGGCAAAGATCCGGCCTCAAGTCCTCCAGACTGGCCCATCATCAAACTCGCAGAGGTCATATCTCGCCCCTTGATCGTGGAATCCCAAGCCATCAAGGCACATCTGATACTGAGCGCTCATGCGCGTTTACGAACGCGTGGAAGGAATTTTAGGAGTTACTTTTCAAGCTGAATCAAGGACGCACGATAAGAATTAAAGAATGTGAAGTTTTCCTAAAGGTTCTGCAGCCTCTCGAGGATAAATACAGACGTCCGAACCGCGAGACTCTACTAAACCTGCTCATGGCTCGTGAGACCTAGTAACCTAGGCTTTGATACCAAATTGTCACGACCCAAACCCCGCACTAGTCGTGACGGCGCCTCCCGTGAAGGCAAGGCCAGCCAACTAACCCAAACTCGTCTTTTCAAAAATAATTTAAACATGAATAACAGCTAAAATGTGACTTAATAATATTAATTAGCGGAATTTCAACCCCACACAGCCCTAATCGGGGTGTCACAAGTCACGAGCATCTATCAGAATGTAAATCCACTACAAGGTCTAAAATATACAAAATCGGAATAATGATCAAAAGAGCGAAACACGGTGCTGTGAACGCTGGCAGTCACCTATTTAACTCATATAACGCTGCCTCTGATCGGCCAAAACCCGCTACCGGGTGAATAGATACCTGCATCTGCACACGAGGTGCAGGGTGTAAAGTGAGTTCTCTAACTCAGTGAGTAATAAAGGTAAATAACAACTGAGCAGTAAGAAATCACGTAAGCAAACCATCATGCTGTATAGAAGTAGGGTACAATCCTTTGAGAAAACAGTGAAACGGTGAAATCTTTGGAAATATCTTGGCTCAGTTCAAATCTCCTTTGAAAATGATCTTTTCAACAGTTACGAAATGATTTCAAAACAGTTAGTGCCGATAAGCACAGAAAATCTGCCCCTCGGGCACAAATACCACAATATAACAAGTAAAAAGGCAAGTAAATATGCAAGATGAGCACATAAAAGTTCGCCCCTCGGACAATGTCTCAAAATAGTACCAGCCCCTCGGGCTCACTCTCAGAAACACTCTTAGCCCCTCGGGCTCTCTCTCTCAGACCACTCTCAGAACAGTATCATATAGTAACCGCTGCGGCGTGCAGCCCGATCCATATCTCGCTGCGGCGTGCAGCCCGATCTATATGGGTACCCGCGCTCACTGTGGGGGTGCAAACTCCGGAGGGGCCCCTTACGGCCCAAGCGCAATATCAAGCCACCTCGTGGCATATAACATAAGGCCTGAAAGCCTTCTCACATCACACTCGAGGCCTGAAAGCCTCCTCACATAATACTCGAGGCCTGAAAGCCTCCTCACATCACACTCGAGGCCTTAAAGCCTCCTCACATCACACTCGAGGCCTGAAAGCCTCCTCACATCACTCACATATATCCTCACATATGGCCCTCGGCCTCACTCAGTCCAGAAAACATCATAAGCCCCTCGGGCATCAATAAAATAGTAGTGCTCAGCCCAAACAACAGTGGAAATATCATTTAAGTCGCAAAGTTCAGTTAAAGCAGATGAGTTTGCAAAATAACATAATCAACAGGAATGAGTTCAAGTAGTATATCAAAATAGTGAGGAAACAGTCATAAAAATCCCCGAAGGGTTTAGATAATTGGCGCGAAGCCCAAATATGGCAATCAGCTCAGATCATGATAATAACAAACAAGTTTCAGTCAAATACGCGGTAAAATAAACAATCGGGACGGACCAAGTCACAATCCCCAATGGTGCTCTACCCCACGCTCGCTATCCGGCGTGCAAGTCACCTCAATATAGCACTATGATGTGCAAATCCGGTGTTTCAAACCCTCAGTATATCATTTACAATCATTACTCACCTCGAACCGGCGAAATCTCTAGCTCGCGATGCCTTTGCCCCTCAATTCGGCCTCCACGCGCATCGAATCTATCCAAAACCAGAACGAATACATCACAATATGCCAAGGGAACACAACCCAATCGAAAAGACTCGAAAAATATCGAAATTTACGAAGTTGGAAAAACCCGAGCCCCGGGCCCACTTCTCTAAAAAAAATCAGAAAATTCACATCACCGGACTCCTCATCTCGCCACGAGTCTATGCATATCAAATTTACCAAAATTGGAGTCCATTTGACCGCTCAAATTCCATTTTAAAACACCAAATTCCCAATCCCTAGCTTTACCGTCTTTTGATGAATCTCAACCAATTTCCATGTTAATTCTACCATAATTTCATGTATTTAGGCCAAGGAACTTACCTCCAATCACACCAAGTCGAAATCCCCCTTCAATTCCGTCCAAGAGCTCTCAAGTTTGCTTAAAAATGGTGGAAATGGACTAAAACTCGCAGAACAAAATAATCTTAAAAACCCTTCTAATAACAGGGATTTTCGCATCTGCGGTCCCCCACCGCATATGCGGTCCCCTACCGCATATGCGGACCTCGCTCCTGTGGAAAACGGTCCGCTTCTGCGGAAATTTCCAAATCCACCTCTTCCGCTTCTGCGACACGAATACCGCATCTGCGGCCTCGCAGATGCGCCTAACCTTCCGCATCTGCGGAATCTTCCAATCGAACCATGGCCCGCACCTGCGACTATTCACCCGCATCTGCGGAACCGCATATGCGGCCCTTATTCCGCAGATGCGGAAACACCAGATATCAGCAAAACCAGCAATTTCACCAAGTCCAAAATCATCCCGATGGCCATTCGAAATCATCCCGAGGCCCCCTGGACCTCAACCAAAGTGCCAACCCATCCTAAAACATGATTCAAACTTGCTCCAATCGTCAAAACACCACAATTAACGCCAAAACCATCAAATTACATCGATTCAAGCCTAAGTTCTTCTAAAACTTCCGAAACACGCATTCGATCAAAAACCCAACCAAATCACCTCCAAATGACCTGAAATTTTGCACACACATCCCAACTCACATAACGAAGCTACAGCAACTCTCCAAATTCCATTCCGACCCTCGGATCAAAATCTCACCTATCAATCAGAATTCGCCAAAATATTAACTTCGCCAATTCAAGCCTAATTCTACACCGAACCTCCAAAACCAATTCCGATCACGCTCCTAAGTCATTAATCACCCAACAAAGCTAACCAAATCATATAAATTCCGATCCGAGCTCATATACAAATAAGTCAACTCTTGGTCAAACCTTCCAAATTCAAAGCTTTCAACTGAGACCGTTCTTCCAAATTCATTCCAAATTTTCCTAAAAACCAAAACCAACGATCTACATTAGTCAAAATACATAACACGGGGCAAGTCATGCCCGAGAACTGGCGATTAAAGTGCAAAAGCTCAAAACGACCGGTCGGGTCGTTACACATACCCACGAAACAATCTACTCCTAAGAACTCCCAGTCTCCAATTCCATAGAACACCTAAATCCACTATATCTGATCAAACTCGACTATCTGAATGTCTACACATCTCTCATACACGATCATCCCACGAGGAGTGCTTCTATAATTCTTCCGTTCCACATAGCTAAATTTGAATATCAACAGTCGATCAACCAAAAGAGTGCAGCAATACCATGAAGTATCCATAAATCAAAACACATTGCCCCTTCTGAAATGTATACTCTCATCAAGACATACCAAATAGTAATGTCATTTACCTAGTCATCTGAAATCGTCCATGCTGCCTATGAATTTATGTCCTTCGCTTCAAAACTGAACCATGACCTTGCTCATGCAAATCTCAATCCCACACAACACACAGCATATACCATGCCTTCATATGAAAAGTGCGAGAATCTCACAATCCACCCCGAGGCACAAATAAACTATATACCAATTACCTAGGAACCTTTCATTTGATCTCATCTAGAGAAAATCACAACATGTCACATGCTTCTCACGCCAGTAGGAAATATACTCCTCGAACAGTGGTAGAAACCATTAAGAACTCTTCGAAACCCATTTGCACATAACCAAGTTTAACTCAACCACGCCACGCAGGTCACCAAAAACCCAAGAGCATTACTAAGAGACACTTGTAGAGACTAGCCACATCATAAATACCCAAGGATTCGATTATATCCATTACTGTGCTGATCCAGCCAACTACTAAGTTGTCCTAATTTCTCCGAGTTCCTTTTGAATTGCCTTCAAATTAATACTTTTCCTTGCTATATTACTACTATCTTCAACCAAAACTTGCCCCGCAAACTTTCGGATAGAACCACACCGCCCTAAGGCTTATAAGCTGCCGAATTCCCTCTTAAGTATCACAACCGAGATACCCACTCCGTAGAGACCTTCTGCGATCTAAAGTTGTTTCCTTTACCTCCCTGGCACTAAAATGTAGAGTCCATAAGGATATAAAAATGCCACAAGTCTCGACACCACTCAATATAAATCTCAGTTTCTAGCAATATACACATCCAGAAGATTCCCAAATGCTACATATAAATCTTGAATCCATTAGAACCATTCTCGTGAGTCATCCAATCCACTATGCTCAAATCCCATTTAAACTGATCAAATGGGCCGAACGATATGTACCCCATTTGCACACTAACACCCTAAGAAGTAATCCACACTTCTAAGCAACCGAGTGAATCCTTACTTCATGCACACTACATACTTTACAAATAACAACTCAATCATTCAATGTTTCCCATATACCCACAAATCATAATACACCCGTAACCAGAAATTCCTTTACTCGAGTCATCCTCGATCTCCACTTCTTCAAATCATAATTTTTTCACAAGTATACATCCATCCCGAAACCAATACAACACATAACTGTGCAATCAACTTATCAACAGCCGACTCCCCCACTTAGCTCAAAGCCAAGGAATAAAGCATCTAATAACTTACAATAGCCACCCCCATACTGCCGTAATACCACAATCGGATTCAACTAAATCTTTATAAGCTCATGTAACACAAACCATCTAATACCTCAAATTACGTGCAAATCTCGCATTTACCTTTGTAACAGTCAAGCCAACCTCCACAAGCGGTCCAAACTCAAATTTCACTACATGTAATTCACAGGTAAAAGAGAACTTTCAAAAAAACAACATAGGGGCCACACAACCTCAAGACACCCCGCAAGAGATAACCCACCTACTTAGCCTTAAACTAACATATTTCTATACCCTTCAACAGTCACAACTACTACGCAATTACTTAATCTTCCTGATTCTGTACTCATCAACATGACATGAGAATCTAATCCACTCCACAATTAACAAACATGAAAGAGCCTTCAGTACAATCATAACTCGAAACTATACGTGACGTCAAGAAAGAGATCAAGCACGCAATTGTCGTTTTACATCTTAATCAAACTCTTTTCGTCAGATTCAAACAATCTGAACACTCCCTGCAGTTACATCATACTCGTTACATAGTCATCCAACCACTCATCGAGCCATAAATTCCACTAATAGAGACACTACCAAACTTGTTAACTCCAAAAGAATTTGCTCACACTATCTAAATCTTCGTGCTCAAGCTACAGTCAAAACCCATCCTCATGTCCTCCAGACTGGCCCATCATCAGCACACAGAAATCATATGCCGCACCTCATCTATAGAATCACAAGTTGTTGATGCACAGCTGATATCGAGCACTCACATGCGCATACGAATATGTGGAAGGAATTCAAAGAGTTGCATTTCAAGCTGAATCAATGCTGGATGATAAGGAAAGAAAGATGGGAAGTATATCCTAAATGTCCTGTAGCCTCTCGAAGATAGGTATGGGCATCATCATACCGATCTGCAAGACTCTACTAGACACTTGTTCATGACTTGTAGAACCATGAACCTAGAGCTCTGACACCAATCTATCACGACCTAAAATCCAGTAGTCGTGATGGCACCTAACCCAACCTGCTAGGTAAGCCAACTAATAACTATCCAATTCCAATAACCTTTAATGAGACAATTAAACAAAAGAAATTATCTGAATCTTATACATTTCCCAAGAACTGGTAGTACAAATCATGAACTTCTAAAAATATAATTTACAAAGCTGATATGAAGTAAATACATCTTCTATTTGAAAAGTACATAAACAGAGTTTTATATTCTAAGGCTACCATTAACAAAAGGTAGCTACAATAGGGACGCAGGTACATCTTTAAATCCTGCTCCCATCGAACACAGCAACAACAACAGCCAACATCTGCACACAAGGTGCAGAAGTGTAGTATGAGTACAACCGACCCCATGTACTCAATAAGTATCAAACCTAACCTTAGGTAAAAAGTAGTGACAAGCTGGAATATGGTCAGGTCCAACACAAGTAGCCAACAACAATTTATCACAACGTAGAGCATATAAATAAGGAAGTAACTCAGAGATAAAATGCTTAACTTTTTCACAGTTTTCCGAAAATAGTTCCGCTTTTCAAGAATATTAGTGAAACCCAAATCTTTTACCGAAATCGTCAAATAATATGAGATAGTTAGAAAACTATAATTTTTTTAAAAATCCTTTCCACAATAAATAAGATGCTTCATTTTCTTTCCATATACCAAGTGTGAAATACCACTCTATGCCCACATATCAATGTGTGTAAGAAATCATGAATGACGTGATATCGTACAACATGAGGAAACAATACATCTCTATGCATGAATGTCATATGTGCACGCCAATGCCATGTATCTCAGAAATGAATCATGTGCTCACACTCTCAGATTACTCAATCTTACTGTCTCACACTTTCCACTCATCATGCTCAACCACTCGGTACTGTATATGGCCTATACGGCCCAGGGAAGATCCATCCCGAAATATATACATCACTAACCATCAGTCACTCAGTACCGAGGAAGGCCAATCCGACCTCATGGAGAAGATCCATCTCCAAGTATATAAATTCTTCAGACAAGATCCATGTTCAGGGAAGATCCATCCCTTAATAGAATCAACCGCGCTCATGGGGGTGTGTATAGACTCTGGAGGGGCTCCTTCAACCCAAACACTAATAATCCACACACACAACTCATGTGCTAAAGTATCAATATCAGAATCCACAGGGACAACTCACGTGCTATAGTATCAATATCATAATCCGCACGGACAACTCACGTGCTATAGTATCAATATCAGAATCTCCACGGACAACTCATGTGTTATAGTATCAATAATCTCATAATCAGACCCTCGGCCTCACTCAGTCATCAATCTCCCTAGTCTCTCTCTCTCTCTCTCTCTCTCTCTCTCTCTCTCTCTCTCTCTCTCTCTCTCTCTCTCTCTCTCTCTCTCTNGGCCTGACTAACCACCCTGAAAACTCTGGATCGGAGGTGCACTGATAGGAGCTGGTGGTGCATTGTAGGCTAGCACATCGGAATACTGCATATGAGGGCCACGGCCACCTAAAGTACCGTGAGAAGCCTGGAGTGCTAAATGAAACAGCCTGGGAGGATGGCCTCTGCTAAAAGTACCTCGGCCTCTAGATGAGGCCCCACTAAATCCACCGTAGTGACGAGGCCTCTTGTTAGACCCCTGACCACTCCCTTGAGCTAAAACCATCTCGACTCGCCTGGCAACATTGGCAGCAGTCTGAAAAGAAATCTCGTTCACAGTCTCCTTAGCCATCTGCAATCTGATAGGCTGAGTGAGACCCTCAATAAATCTCCTCTCTCTCTCTCTCTCTCTCTCTCTCTCTCTCTCTCTCTCTCTCTCTCTCTCGGGCGCACAATGTCATGAAACTAGCCCCAATATGATGATATGATGTATCAATAAATAACAACAGATACTGAGATATGATATGCATATGAATAAGTATGACATAGTATACAAAGCAATGGAAGCAGATAACTCAACAACAGAAATGACCTTAGTGGGTCCTAACAGGATAAGCATGTAGCCTAGACATGGTTTCTAACATGGGTCACAGCTTAATAGCTCAAGTACGTAGAAATTTCATGGGTACAGGTATGATCAGGTAACTACACAGTACCACACAAATAACAGAGTCATAATTCACTCGGTGCACGCCCACACGCCTGTGACCTAGCATGTGCATCACCTCAACATCAATCACATAGCACGTAATTCGGGGTTTCATACCCTCAGAACTAAGTTTAGAAGAGTTACTTAACTGAATCCAATACCTATCAAGCCAAGCGATGGTCCAAAAATGCCCTCACGTGCGTAGCGACCTCCGAACGGCTCAAAACTAGCTAAAAGTAACTCAATTACATCAAATAAAGGCCAAGAAAATAATTCCAAATGATAAATATTGAATCCTTAATCAAAAACCAAAAATCGGCCAAAACTCACATCCGAGCCCGCACCTGGGAGCCCAACAAAACTCACGAAATCTAACAACCCATTCAATTACGGGTCCAACCATACTAGTTCAACTCTAATCCGACTCCAAATCGGTGTGCAAAACCCAAAAATTCATATAATGAAACTTTAGGCCAAACCCCCCCCCCCCCCCCTAATTTTCCTCTTTAAATTCACCAACCAATTGCTAAAAATGAAGATGGATTCATGAAATATAATCAAAACCGAGTGTACAATACTTACCCCAATCCTTGTAATGAAAACTGCTCCAAACATCGCTCCATTCCAAAGTCCATAGCTAAAAATATGATAAAGAACCAAAACCTCTATTTTATAGCTTATGCCGAGTACTTTCCGCATTTGCGGACATATCGCCACATCTGCGACCACCACATCTGCGGTAACTGTTACGCTTCTGCGATGACAACTAACCAACTTGCCCCTCGCACCAGCAGAACAATTTCTGCTTATGCGCACTGGCAGGTGCGACTCCTCCTCCGTATCTGCGATGACCTCCAGCCAAGCCTGCTACGCTTCTGCGGCCAATTGTTCTCATCTACGGACTCGCATCTGCACCCAATTCTTCCGCAGATGCAGAAACACCAGAACCAAAAATCTTCAGCAATGTAACATAAAATTAAAATGATCCGAAACTCACTCGGGCCACTCGGGACCTCGTCCAAATATACCAACAAGTCCAATAACATAATATGAACTTACACTAGGCCTCAAATCACACATAACAACATCAAAACGATGAATCGCACCTCAAATCGAACTTAATGAACTTTGAACTTTTCAACTTCCATAACTCGTGCCAGAACATAGCAAATAAACCCGGAATGAACCCAAATTTGCACACAAGTCCCAAATGACATAACAAAGCTATTGCAATTTCCGGAACCACAATCCAAATCCGATATCAAAAAGTCCACTCCCAGTCAAACTTTCCAAAAATCCAACTTTTCGCCCTTTCAAGCCAAATTCTATGACAGACATCCAAATCACATTTGGACGCGCTCCTAAGTCAGTAATAACCCAACGAAGCTAACGGAACCATCACAAATCCGATCCGATGTCAAATGCTAAAAAGTCAATCTTGGTCAACCCTTTCAAATTTAAAGCTTCTAGCTGAGAATCATTCTTCCAAATCAATTCCCAATAACCTGAAAACCAAAACCGACGATTCAGATAACTCATAATACATTATACGGAGCTACTCATGCCCGTAAACTGTCGAGCGAAGTACAAATGCTTAAAACGACTGGTCGGGTCGTTACATACATCAATACCCAAAATAGTACTCGATACAATACCAATACAATTATAATATGGCGATATTATATTTTTAGTGTAGAGTTGTGATTGAAAGTTGAAAAAGATGAAGATCATAATTGTATCATAATTTTTCAAATATGTGTTGCGATTGTATTATTACTGTATATGTATCATAATTGCTATAGGAATTGTATTACAAATATATGATAATTGTATATTCATTGTATTTTACGAGCAGTTGTGAGTTCATGACAAATTTCTTAGTTTTGTATCACAAGTATAATAATTGTCTATTAATTTATTAGTATTGTATCATGTATTATTTTGGGTATTAATGTATCAGATATAAGTTAGATACAATTGTGATACAAGTATGACAATTATGTTTTAGGCATTGATGTATCCGAGACAACTCAAATACAATTATGATACAATTATCATAGAATTTATCATAATTCTTCTTCATTTTCTGTATTGTCCAGTCTCCCAGCAAAAGAACGATACAATTGATGATTTTTGTTATAATATAAATGTCACGACCCTAAACCCGGACCGGGGCGTGATGGCGCCTCTCGTGAAGACAAGGCCAGCCGACACACTTCCAATTCATTTTAAGAAACTCAAATAATATATATTAAGTTTTTAACAGAATAAAATCCCAAAATAAGGCGAACAATAAAGTTTGCGGAAGAAAAACACAGCCCGACATCGGGGTGTCACCAATCATGATCATCTATAATAATACTACGAGTCTGAAGGGTCTACTCCACTACTACATAACTAAAACAGAAGGAAATAAGATAGAGGGAGAATGCACTAGGCTGCGAATCGCCGGGCAGCTACCTAGTGAACCTCCGGAATCCGCTGGACAGCTCTCAAGCCTCGCAAGCAGGACCTGTAGCGCCCGAATCTACACACAGGGGTGCAGGGAGTAAAGTGAGTACTCCTACTCAGTGAGTAATAACAACAAATGAAGACTGAGCGATACAAAATTACGTTAAACACAACAATAAGCTATAAAAGGCAAAATAAAATCAGTAAATACAATTAAACAGTGAAATCTCATAAAACACCTTTTAAGTAGTTAAAAAAATAAAGGAAAGCAGCTGGAAGAGGTAAACACAAAAGAACCGCCCCTCGGGCACAATAACAACAGAATCAGCCCCTCGGACAATATCATAGAACAATACCAGCCCCTCGGGCTCTATCTCATATCACAATGGGTACCCGCGCTCATTGGGGGTGTACAGACTCCGGGAGGGGCCCTTTACGACCCAAGGGCAATATCAAGCCATCTCGTGACATAATCACTAGGCTCTCGGCCTCATATCAACAAGCCACCTCGTGGTGTACAATCTCAGGCCCTCGGCCTCATAATCATAATCAGTATATCACCGTTGTGGCGTGCAGCCTGACCCAAAAGTATCCTCACAACACCGGCCCTCGGCCTTACTCAGTCAGAATCTCATAAGCCACTCGGGCAACAGTAAAACATGATGCTCAGCTCAAAATATCTTTTAAAAAATATCATTTAAGGTGTTAAAACAGAGTAAACATGGCTGAGTTATAAAAACAGTAAAATATAGCATGACTGAGTACTAGTATGAAGTCAAAACGGTGAGGAAATGGCAGTAAAAATCCCGTAAGGGTCCAAATAGTTGGCTCGAAGCCCAAATATGGCATTTAGCCCGAAAAATGATAACATCTAGCAATTTGCAATCAAATACGTAGTAAAACAGTCATTCGGGATGGACCAAGTCACAATCCCCAACGGTGCACGACCCCACGCTCGTCATCTAGCGTGTGCGTGACCTCAACATAGCCTAACGCTGTGTAATCCGGGGATTCATACCCTCGGGACAACAGTTAAAATCATTACTCACCTCATTCTGGCCCATACGCTTGCTCGCGATGCCTTTGCCCCTCGAATCGGCCTCCGGATGCTTCGAATCTACCAAAATCAGAAGGTAACCATCAAAATATGCTAAAGGGACAAAGACAACTCGAAAACAAATCGGAAAACAACGCAAATCCCGAAATTAATCAAACCCGACCCCCAGGCCCACATCTCAGAATTCGATAAATTTTACATCATTAGATTCCTTATCTCCCCACGAGTTCATACATATCAAAAGTTCCAAAATCCGACCACAAATGGCCCCTCAAATCCTCAATCTAGGTCTGCAATATCAAGCCCTAGTTTCCCCAATTTTAACCCTTAAATCCCATTAATTACAGCCCTAATCCGTGAAATAATATGATAGGAACGAGTTTTAGATCCAAAATCCTTACCTCAATGAATTCGCCTTGAAATCCTTCTTCAAATCGCCCAAAAAGCTCCAAGAACCGACTTAAAAATGGTGGAATGGCTCTAGAAATCGCGATGGAAATAACTTATATGTTCTGCCCCAGCTAAACCGCTTTTGCAGTCCCAAACTCGCACATGCGGACCCGCACCTGCTGTCCCAGGTGCGCTTCTGCGCAAGTCACTTAATCGCCAAGCTCCGCATCTGCAACACCCAATCTGCACCTGCGGAATCGCAGGTGCGGTTCTTCAACCGCTTCTACGGTTTCTGCCTTCCTAGGCCTTTTCCGCTTCTGCGACCATACACTCGCTTCTGCAAGACCGCACCTGCGGTCCCTTAGCCGCAGGTGCAGTTATGACAGCAATGGGAAACTTCAGCTGCCACAACCAACTCCAAATCTTTCTGCCAACCATCCGAAATCACCCCGAGGCCCCCGGGACCTCAACCAAAAGCACAAAAACATCATATACTACTATCCAAACTTACACCAATCTTCAAAACATCTCAGACGACATCAAAACAACCAAAACACATCGAATTCAAGCCTAAGGTTCTAAAATCTTCCGAATTCCGCTTTTGATCAAAAAGTATACCAAACCACGTCCGAAGGACCTGAAATTTTGCACACACATCCTAAATAACACCACGGAACTACAGCAACTTCCGGAATTCCATTCCGACCCCTATATCAAAATCTCACCTATCAACCGGAAAACGCCAAAATCTCATTTTTGCCAATTCAAGCCTAAATCTACTCCGGACCTCCAAAACACATTCCGGTCACGCTCCTAAGTCACAAATCACCTCCTGAAGCTATCCGGATCATCAGAATTCACATCCGATTCCTCAAACACATAAGTCAACGTCCGGTTGACTTTTCCAACTTAAGCTTTCATAAAAGAGACTAAGTGTCTCAAACCTTACCAAAATCTTTCCGAACCCATGCCAACCAACCCGATCGCATCTAGAACCGATAAATAAAGTAAAAAAGAAGCAAAAATGGGGGAAACGATGAGGATATCTGCTCCGCATCTCCCGCTCGGTCTCCCAGGTAGCCTCCTTCACCGGCCGACCTCTCCACTGCACTTTCACTGAAGCTATAACTTTTGATCTCACTTCCGAACCTGCCGCTCCAAAATAGCTGTTGGCTCTGCATCATAGGTCAAATCACCATCTAACTGAACCGTGCTGAAATCCAGAACATGAGACAGATCCCCAACATACTTCCGGAGCATAGAAACATGAAATACCGGATGCACACTCGATAAGCTGGGTGGCAAAGCAAGCTCATAAGCCACCTCCTCAATCCTCCGAAGTATCTCAAAATGCCCAATGAACCGAGGACTCAATTTACCCTTCATTCCAAATCTCATAACACCCTTCATGGGCAAAACCTTCAACAAAACCTTCTCACTAACCATGTAGGACACATCCCGAACCTTCCTGTCAGCATAGCTCTTTTGCCTCGACTGCGCTGTACGAAGCCTCTCCTAGATCACCTTCACCTTGTCTAAAGCATCTTGCATCAAATCTGTACCCAATAACCTGGCCTTGCCCGGCTCAAACGAACCAACTGGAGATCTACACTGCCTCCTATACAAAGCCTCGTATGGAGCCATCTGAATACTCGATTGCTAACTGTTGTTATAAGCAAACTCTGCGAGCGGTAGAAACTGATCCCATGACCCTCCAAAATCAATGACACAAGCGCGCAACATGTCCTCCAATATCTGAATAGTGCGCTCGGATTGCCCGTCCGTCTGAGGGTGAAAGGTTGTGCTCAACTCAACCTAGTACCCAACTCTCACTGTATAGACGTCCAAAACTGTGAAGTAAACTGAGTGCCCCTATCTGAAATGATGGAAACTGGGACACCATGCAAACGAACAATCTCCCAAATATAGATCTCTGCCAACCACTCTGAAGAATAAGTAGTACACACAGGAATGAAGTGCGCGGACTTGGTCAGCTGATCCATAATCACCCAAATAGCATCGAACTTCTTCAAATTCCGTGGGAGCCCAACTACAAAGTCAATGGTGATCCGCTCCCACTTCCACTCTGGAATATCAATCCGCTGAAGCAAGCCACCCGGTCTCTCATGCTCATACTTCACCTGCTGACAATTGTGACACCGAGCTACAAACCCCACAATGTCTTTCTTCATTCTCCTCCACAAATAATGTTGTCTCAGATCCTGATACATCTTCGCCGCACCCGAATGAATGGAGTACCGCGAGCGATGGGCCTCCTCCAGAATCAACTCCCGAAGCCCATCTACATTGGGCACACATATCCGGCCCTGCATCCTCAACACCCCATCATCACCGATAGTCACATCTCTGGCATCATCATGCTGAACTCTGTCCTTAAGGACAAGCAAATGAAGATCATCATACTGACGCTCTATGATGCGCTCGTATAAGGAAGGCCAAGAAATCACACAAGCCAATACCCTACTGGGCTCCGAAATATCCAACCTCACGAACCGATTGGCGAAGGCCTGGACATCAACTGCAAGAGGTCTCTCCCCAACTAGAATATATGCCAAACTCCCCATACTCACCGCCTTCCAGCTCAAAGCATCGGCCACCATATTGGCCTTCCCCGGATAATACAAGATAGTAATGTCATAATCCTTAAGCAACTCCAACCACCTCCGCTGCCTCAAATTGAGATCCTTTTGCTTGAACAAGTGTTGGAGGCTACGATGATCAGTAAACACCTCACAAGACACACCATATAAATAATGCCTCCAAATCTACAACACGTGTACAATGGCAGCCAACTCCAAATCATGAATAGGGTAGTTCTTCTCATGGGGATTCAACTGACGAGAAGCATAAGCAATAACTCTACCCTCGTGCGTCAGAACACACCCAATACCAACTCTCGAAGCATCACAATACACGGTATAAGAACCTGAAGCTGATGGCAATACTAACACTGGAGCTGTGGTCAAGGCAGTCTTGAGCTTCTGGAAGCTCTCCTCACACTCATCAGACCACTGAAATGAAACACCCTTCTGAGTCAACTTGGTCAAGGGCAATGCAATAGATGAAAATCCCTGAACAAACCGGCGATAATAACCCGCCAAACCAAGAAAACTGTGAATCTCTGTGGCTGATGACGGTTTGGGCCAACTCTGAACCGCCTATATCTTCTTCGGGTCAACCTGAATACCATCACTGGACACCACGTGTCGCAAGAAAGCCATTGACTAAGCCAAAACTCACATTTGGAGAACTTTTCATAAAGCTTCTCCTCTCTCAATCTCTGCAACACCACTCTCAAATGCTCCGCGTGCTCCTCCTAACTACGCGAGAATACCAGAATGTCATCAATGAAGACTATGACAAAAGAGTCGAGATACGGCCGGAACACGCTGTTCATCAAATGTATGAACGCTGCTGGGGCATTGGTCAGCCCGAAAGACATCACCAAGAACTCATAATGACCATATCGGGTCCTGAAAGCTGTCTTAGGAATATCTGAATCCCTGATCTTCAACCGGTGATAACCTGAACAGAGATCAATCTTGGAGAACACTTTCGCCCCCTGAAGCTGGTCGAACAAATCATCCATACGAGGCAAAGGATACTTGTTCTTAATTGTTACTTTGTTCAACTGCTTGTAATCAATGCACATTCTCATCGTGCCATCCTTCTTCTTCACAAAAAGAACCGGCGCACCCCAAGGTGACACATTAGGACGAATGAACCCCTTGTCAAGAAGCTCCTGAAGCTGCTCTTTTAACTCTTTCAACTCCGCTGGTGCCATACGATACGGAGGAACAAAGATGGGCTAAGTGCCCCGCATCAGATCTATACCAAAATCAATTTCCCTGTCCGGTGGCATGCCCGACAGGTCTGCAAGAAACATATCAGGAAAATCCCTCACAACTTGACTAGAATCAATACTGGGAGTCTCTACACTGACATCCCTCACAAACGCTAATATGAAAGACAACCTTTCCCAACCATACGCTGGGCCTTCAAGAAGGAAATCACCTTGCTGGGGACATAATCGGTCGAACCTCGCCACTCAATCCGTGGCACACCAGGCATAGCCAAGGTCACTATCTTGGCATGACAGTCCAGAATAGCCCGGCACGGAGATAACCAATCCATGCCCAATATAACATCGAAGTCCACCATACATAACAGTAATAGATCCACTCGGGTCTACAAACACCCAATAGACACAACACACGACCGGTACACACGATCAACCATAACTTTATCGCCCACCGGCGTAGAGACATGAACAGAAGAAACGAGAGACTCGCAGGGTGTATCCAAATAATGGGTAAAATAAGACGACACATAAGAGAAAGTAGAACTAGGGTCAAATAACACAGAAGCATCTCTACGGTATACTGAGATAATACATGCAATCACCGCATCTGAAGCAATTGCATCAGGCCTAGCTGGAAGTGCATAGAAACGGGCCTGACCACCACCTGATCGACCTCCCCCTTTGGGGTGACCCGCTAGATGACTGTCCCCCACCCCAAGATGGGTGGGTGGGTGGTGAAGTAACTGGTGCCGAAGCTGATGGCTGACCCCTCCTCTGAGATGAACCCCCAAGACGACGAGGACACTGCCTCCATATGTGACCCATCTCTCCACACTCATAGCAACTCCCGGGTGCTGGATACGGGGACTGAAGGGAACCCCTAGCACCGAAATGACTAGCAGACGCACCTGGCATGGAAGAATTCTTAACTGATGCAGCACGGGACGAACCCTGGGCTGGAAGTGCACTGAGTGAGGAATGACACTGCTGAGAACTGTGAGAACCATGGCCCGATGATGCCCCACGATAACCTGGGCGAGCTGACTAAGCATGCCTGAACTGACGGCCTCTGCCGTGCTGAAACTGGCCCCTCGAAGGAGCACCCCCAAAACTACCATGTCCTCGAGGCCTCTTGGCCTCCCTCTCCTCGCGCTCCCGGCGATGAACTGACTCAATCTCACGAGCGATATCCAAACCTCCTCAAACATAGCACCTGACACTCTCTCCCTAGTCATGAGAACCCGAAGCTAGTAGGTGAGGCCATTAACAAACCTCCTAATTCTCTCTCTCCGTCGCAACCAGCCAAATAGCATGACGAGCTAACTCTGAGAACCACATCTCATACTGAGTAACAGTCATATCCCCCTATCGTAACTACTCGAACAGCCTACGCATCACCTCCCTGCGGGACTGTGGAACATACTTCTCCAAAAATAGAGCGAAGAACTGCTACCAAGTAAGAGGTGCCGAACAACCAGGCCTACACCTCTCATATGCCTCCCACCAGGTGAAGGCAACTCCCGTAAACTGAAAAGTCATGAATGCAACCCCGCTGGTCTCCAAAATATCCGCGGTGCGAAGAATCCTCTGACATCTATCTAAGAAACCCTGGGCATCCTCACCCTCTACACCACTGAAAGTAGGGGGCTGAAGTCTGCCAAACCTCTCCAATCTACGTTGCTCGTCCTCTGGCATAACTGGAGTTACGTAACCCTGAGTAGCTGCCACCAGCTGGGCTAGTGGTGCCTCCGGTGTCTGCAATCCTAGAACGACCTGATCCGGTATGTGGGCGGCGGGAGTCTGAGAGCCTCCCCCTGCCTGAGAGGTGGCTGCGGCAATAGAAACCACGACCGCCAGAGCAAGAGTCGTACATACTGTCAATATCTGGGCCAAGGTCTCCTGAAGACCTGGAATCAGAATGGGCACAGCTGGTGCCTGAGCTGGTGCTGCGGGAGCGTCCACAAATGGGACCTGATCCTGACCTGGGGTGGCTGGTGGATCTGCAGGTGCCACTCCAGTTGCTATGTGGGCTGCACCTCTGTCCCTACTACGGCCTCGACCGCGTCCTCGGCCTCTAGTGGCCCCAGCTAGTGGTACTGGGGTCGTCCATCCTGACCGGTCACTCTTGTCCTCACCATTTGTGAGAGAATAGAATAACAGAAATTTAGTACTGGGATCAACAGATTCGCACGACAAGAATTTCAAGAATATGGAATTTTCCTAAAGGTTCTGTAGGCTCCCAAGGATAAATACATACGTCTCCGTACCGATCCGCAAGACTCTACTAAACCTGCTCATGACACGTGAGACCTATGTAACCTAGGCTCTGATACCAACTTGTCACGACCCTAAACCCAGACCCGGTCGTGATGGCACCTCTCGTGAAGACAAGGCCAGCCGACACACTTCCAATTCATTTTAAGAAATTAAAATAATAAATATTAAGACTTTAATAGAATAAAATCCCAAAATAAGGTGAACAATACAGTTTGCAAAATAAAAACACAGCCCGACATCGGGGTGTCACCAGTCACGAGCATCTATAATAATACTACAAGTCTGAAGGGTCTACCCCACTACTACATAACTGAAATAGAAGGAAATAAGATAGAGGGAGAATGCACTGGGCTGCAAATCGCCGGGTAGCTACCTAGTGAATCTCCGAAATCCGCTAGACAGCTCTCAACCTTCGCAAGTAGGACCTGTAGTGCCCGAATCTGCACACAGGGGTGTAGGGAGTAAAGTGAGTACTCCAACTCAGTGAGTAATAACAATAAATGAAGACTGAGCGATACAAAATCACGTTAAACACAACAATAAGCTATAAAAGGCAGAATAAAATCGGTAAATACAATTAAACAGTGAAATCTGATAAAGCGCCTTTTAAGTAGTTAAACAAATAAAGGAAAGCAGCTGGAAGAGGTAAACACAAAAGAACAGCCCCTCGGGCACAATAACAACAGAATCAGCCCCTCGGGCAATATCATAGAACAATACCAGCCTCTCGGGCTCTATCTCAAAGCACAACAGGTACCCGCGCTCACTGGGGTGTACAGACTCCGGGGGGGGGGCCTCACGGCCCGAGCGCATANAGGGGGGCTTACGGCCTAAATGCAATATCAAGCCATCTCGTGGCATAATCACTAGGCTCTCGGCCTTATATCAACAAGCCATCTCGTGGCGTACAATCTCAGGCCCTCGGTCTCATAATCATAATCAGTATATCACCCCTGTGGCGTGCAGTAATCATAATCATAAGCCACTCGCGCAACAGTAAAACATGATGCTCAGCTCAAAATATCTTCTTAAAAATATCATTTAAGATGTTAAAACAGAGTAAACATGGCTGAGTTATTAAAACAATAAAATATTAGCATGACTAAGTACAAGTATGAAGTCAAACGGTGAGGAAATGGCAATAAAAATTCCCCTAAGGGTCCAAATAGTTGGCTCGAAGCCCAAATATGGCATTTAGCCCGAAAAATGACAACATCTAGCAATTTGCAATCAAATACGCAGTAAAACAGTCATTCGGGATGGACCAAGTCACAATCCCCAATGGTGCACGACCCCACGCTCGTCATCTAGCGTGTGCGTCGCCTCAACATAGCCTAACGATGTGTAATCCGGGGTTTCATACCCTCAGGACAACATTTAAAATCATTAGTCACCTCAATCCGGCCAGGACTCTAGCTCGCGATGCCTTTGTCCCTCGAATCGGCCTCCGGATGCTCCGAATCTACCAAAATCAGAACGTAACCATCAAAATATGCTAAAGAGACAAAGCCCACTCAAAAACAAATCGAAAAACAACGCGAATCTCGAAATTAATCAAACCCGACCCCCGGACCCACGTCTCGGAAATCGATAAATTTTACATCATTAGATTCCTTATCTCCCCACGAGTTCATACATATCAAAAGTTCCAAAATCCGAGCACAAATGGCCCCTCAAATCCTCAAGTCTAAGTCTCCAATATCAAGCCCTAGTTTCCCAAATTTTAACCCTTAAATCCCAATAATTGCAGCCCTAATCCGTGAAATGATATGATTGGAACGAGTTTTAGGTCCAAAATCCTTACCTCACCGAATTCCCCTTGAAATCCTTCTTCAAATCGCCCAAAAAGCTCCAAGAACCTACTTAAAAATGGTGGAATGGCTCAAGAAATCGTGAAGGAAATAACTTATATGTTCTGCCCCAGCTAAACCGCTTCTGCTGTCCCAAACTCGCACCTGCGCACCCGCACCTACAGTCCCAGGTGCGCTTTTGTGCAAGTCACTTAATCGCCAAGCTCCGCATCTGCGACGCCCAATCCGCACATGCGCCATCGCAGGTGCGGTTCTTCAACCGCTTCTGCGGTTTCTGCCTTCCCAGGCCTTTTCTGCTTATGTGACCATACACTCGCTTCTGCGAGACCGCACCTGCGGTCCCCTAGCCGCAGGTGCGGTTATGAAAGCAATGGGAAACTTCAGCTGCCACAGCCAACTCCAAATCTTTCCGCCAACCATCCGAAATCACCCCGAGGCCCCCGGGACCTCAACCAAAAGCACAAACACATCATATACTACTATCCAAACTTACACCAATCCTCAAAACATCTCTAACGACATCAAAACAACCAAAACACATCAAATTCAAGCCTAAGGTTCTAAATTCTTCCGAATTCCGCTTTTGATCACAAAGTATATCAAACCACGTCCGAAGGACCTGAAATTTTGCACACACAACCCAAATGACACCATGGAGCTATTGCAACTTCCGGAATTCCATTCCGACCCCTATATCCAAAATCTTACCTATCAACCGGAAAACGCCAAAATCTCATTTTCGCCAATTCAAGCCTTAGTCTACTCCGGACCTCTAAAACACATTCCGATCACGATCCTAAGTCGCAAATCACCTCCCAAAGCTATCCGAACCATCAGAATTCACATCCGAGCTCTCTAACACAAAAGTCAACATCCGGTTGAGTTTCCAAACTTAAGCTTTCTTAAAAGAGACTAAGTGTCTCAAACCTTACCAAAACCTTTACGAACCCGAGTCAACCAACTTGATCGCATCTAGAACTGATAAATAAAGCAATAAGAAGCAGAAATGGGGGAAACTGAGCGGTAACTCATGAAACAACCGGCCGGGTCGTTATAATAAAGCTATCAGCTATGGTGGGAAGAGAGAAGGTGGAGATTCTGGGCGTAGATTAAGGGATTTTAATTTTTAAAAAAAGGAGAAAAAATAGGAGAGGGAAAAAAAGGAAAAGTACGAATCCCTTAATTGAAGGCACTAATAATGGGGTGAGAGCCCCTTAAGGAGCAATATATACAATTTTTATGAAAAATCTAGATACTTATTAAAAACTGCAAAACATAAAGAACATAAGTAAATAAGTTTCTAATATAGTATAGTGTCACGACCCGAATTTTTCACCGTCGGGACCGTGATGGCGCCTAACATCGCGCTCGCTACGCAAGCCAACGTTAGAATTATAATCACCTTTTTCCTTTACTTGTTATTATTAAAAATAAATAAAGCTAAATCAACAGAATTAAACGTGGAAGAACATAATTAACTGGTCAACTTTATACTATTAACTGAAAAATCGAAACAGTCACCATCCAGAAACTGGTGTCACAACTCACGAACTATATACAGATTACTACAAATGCTGGTCTGAAGAAAAAGAATACATCTGTCTTGAAAGTAAATAAAACATAAATGAAGTAAAGATAGGCGGGGACGCCAGGGACTACGGACGCCTGCAGGACTAGCTTGGGTCTCCTGAATGCAGTATCAGCAACCAACCTCTCAATCAGCCACTACCAGCTCCGAAATCTGCACAGAAAGTGCATAGTGCAGTATCAACACAACCGACCCCATGTACTGGTAAGTGTCGGGACTAACCTCGACGAAGTAGTGACGAGGCTACAATGGGGCATAACAATATATAACCTGCAACAGTTTTTACTAAGACAGAAAGGAATTGCAGAATGAAATATACCAGTGACTTGCATTTATATAAACGCGGAACTCAGGCTTTCTACCAATACTCAGCTATAACCAATCCCTAAAAGAGCTTCAACACCACAATAATGAATTTCAGTAGAAAAAGAATACATAAATAACACTTGATGCGGCGCGCGTCCCGATCCCACCATATAATCAATAATAGTATAAACATTCATCCTTATTGCTCCTTGTTGCGGCGTACAACCCGATCCCAGGAGTCCACCCTTATTACTCTTAAATATATCACCCTTATTCCTCCTGTTTAGGTGTGCAACCTGATCCCACCGGTCCACCCTTATTACTCCTTGTTGCGGCGCGCAACCCGATCATACCACACAAACACATTCACCATTATTCCTCCTGTTGCGGCGTGTAACCCGATCCCACATATCAGTACCAATCACAAAATAAGAACGAGTGTTTCACAGTTTAGCTCTAACCCTCCACAACATTTATACCTCAAATAATAATCACGGAAGATCTATACAATTATGAAACTTCAACAATTAATACTACTCATCGAGACCAACCAAGGTGTACCATGAAGTACCAACATACCAACTTCAACCAACAAGGTAATAAAGTGAAAATATGAAATAATTAATACTTCAATATAGAAAATAATAGTTAATATGAAGCAATTAGACATGGAAATATTTATGAGCAAGTAGCAATTAAGACAAAAAACAATATATTAGGAAACGAGGAAGGGAACATAAATGATAATTTGGTGGCGCATAGGTACTCGTCAACACACCTATACACCACACACATGGAATTTCACATAGAAAATAAGTCGGGGGATCCCTAATCCCTCAAGTCAAGGTTAGACCAAACACTTATCTCAAGCCAACAGGTATTTCAAAGCTCAATCACCGCTTTACCTCTCGATTCCACCATCAATTCACTTGTATCTAGTCATAATTAACTTAATAACAACAATAAATGCTAAAGAGATCAATTCCAATACATAATTATAGGTTTTCCAATATTTTTCTCAAGAAGTCAAAACCCGACCCTGGGCCCGCTTGGTCCAAACTTAAAATTCGGTCCAAAACCCGATTACCCATTCACCCACGAGCCCGGATATACAATCGGTTTTGGAATCCAAGCCCAAATCGAGGTCTAAATCCCCAATTTATAAAAATCCCTAATTCTACCCAAGCCCCCAATTTTTATCATCGAAATCTTAGATTTTTGGTTAGAAATTCATGAAATGTGATGGGAAAGTGAAATAAAGTGGGTTAGGATCACTTACCAAAGTTTTGGGGAAGTTTTGGTCTTTGGAGAATCGCCTCTAGGGTTTTAGGATTTGAAATATGTGATGAATGGGTGAAAATCCCATCTAAGTTATGTTTTGAACAGTTGCAGGTATCGCATTTGCGATCCAGGTTCGCAAATGCGAACTCGCAAATGCGGTCATAGCTTCGCAAATGCGAAGGTTGGCCTGGACTGCTGGCATCGCAAATGTGAACAATTGTTCGAAAATGCGGCCTCTGTTCAAGTTGCAATTGCGACAATGAGCTTCGCAAATGCGAAGGTCCCCTTCCCACCCTTTTGATCACAAATGCGAAATAACTTTGCAAATGTGATGCACGCATTTGCGAGCCATACTTTGCAAATGCGAAGTCTGCAGACCTGAAGCACACCAGCAAAATTCCTTAAATTCAAATCACTCCGTAGCCTATCCAAAACTTACCCGAGCCCTTGGGGCTCCAAACCAAACATGCACACAAGTCTAAAAATATCATACAGACTTGCTCATCCGATCAAATCGCCAAAATAACATCTAGAACTATGAATTCAACATCAAAACTCATGAAATTTTTATGATAGTTTCAAAACCTCTATTTCCCAACCAACTGTTCGAATCACATCAAATCACTTCCGTTTTCCACTAAATTTCACAAATACGCTTTAAATATCATGACGAACCTGTACCGGGCTCCGGAACCAAATACGGGCTCGATACCAGTAAGATCAAATCTTTTAAATTAATACATCTTCAATCTTATCAATTTTTTTCAAAAATTCATTTCTCGGGCTAGGGACCTCGGAATTCGATTACGGGCATAGGCCCATATCCCATATTTTACTACGGACCCTCCGGGGCCGTCGGAACACGGGTCCGGGTATGTTTACCCAAAACATTGATCGATGTCAACAAAAATAATCTTTTTAAGCCAATAATCATTATTTCTTAATTTTTTCACATAAGGGCTTTTCGGATACACGTCTGGACTGCACACGCAAATCGAGGATAGATAAAATAAGGTTTTTAAGGTCTCAAAACACGAAATCGAATTCTAAAACAGAAGATGACCTTTTGGGTCATCATATATAGCTATGTAAAAATCCTAAGATATTTGTTGTATGTAGTTACCTGGGTCCTATAAATCCTTTGACCATTTGGACTCAAATAATGATTTTTCTCTTTTCACTTTTCTTTGTTATTCTTCTATGCGTTACAACATTTTAGTTGAACTAGGATACTCAGCCCTTTTTGGAGTCTGAAACCAAAATATTATCATTTTGGACTAAAGAGATAATATTAGGTGGAAAAAATTATTGAAGATATTATTATATGTAATGCATGTTTTCAATGCACTATACCTTAACGGCCAGTTACCCTCTTAAAGTATAGCGCATGAAATATATGCGCTGTCCTAACTATCTTCAAACACTCAGTATAATTATATATAAAGCATGTTTTCAGTGCACTATAGCTTAACGGCCAGTTACCCTGTTAAAGTATAGCGCATGAAATATGTGCGCTATGCTAACTATTTTCAAGCACTCGGTATTATTATATATAACACATGTTTTCAATACTTATATAAATAGCACAACAGCTTCTCTTTCCCGACAGAAGCTTCAAAAATCCACCCCCCTCCTCCCCCCCCCTCCCCCACACCCAATTTTTGTTTTACAAATACTCCATTGGAGCCCACTTTGATCCCCGAAATCTCTTGTCATTCTTATTTTATCAATCAACGATACGATCCAAGGCTACCTCGTGGAGTTGAACGTGATTTGTGTTTGATTCAGTTGTAAAAGCAGCATATTTTCTCCGATCAAAAACATTCAAAAATAGGTATTTCAAAGTAATCTTTTAGTATAAGTTATATATATATATATATATATATATATATATATATATATATATATATATATATATAGTTTGTGTAATTAGTTCGTAGTAATCTGTCGCATGATTTTTTGCGTTTTTTGTTTTATTTTAATTTTAATTTTTATGTTTGTTGTTTTAAGCCAAATTATTTTAATGTTTAGCAAATTTATTTAAAAATTCATTAGTATGCCATGGTTATAAAGTCATTGAATATATTGTGTTAGTTGTTAAATATTTTTATAATTGTACACTAATAAATATGTGCATTTAGTGTCTTTTAGCAATGTCCTTTAGTGTAGTAGAACAATACATGCGTTAGAATTTATGTAAGTTATTGAATATTTTTATAATTGTTGAACAATAAAATGTGCCTTTAGTGTTCTTTATTGTCCTTTAGCGTAGAACAATAACTATGTGTCATCATCAACGCAGTCGATTAGAGTAATTAATTATGAATCACATTTTAATCAATTAATCAAATAAATTAATTGTTTACTCTTTATTGACTGATGAATAATTAAATAGTTAGTTATCAACATAAAAAAAGACCTGCCAGATTTTTGTGTAACAGATAAACAATTAACATAGAAATCGTTACGAATGAAATAATTAATCAATAATACTTTATATAAAAATAATTATTAAATCATTTAAAATTATCTCGATAAGTTAAACAAATTAAATAATTAATATTATTTTAATGACGAATAAAATTGATAAAAAGTTGATAGCACATAAATGAGACCCTGCCATTTTTGAGTGTAAAAAGTAACAAATTAACAAAAAATTCAATATTTAGTATTCCTTTAACGATGAATAAAAATTATAAAAACTTGATAGTAAAAATAAAGGCTCTACCGAATTTTAGTCATAAAACCCTAAAAACTAACATAAAAATAAATACTGTATATCAAATTAATTATGAATATAAGATTTTATGATTTAAATAAAAAATATCGCAAGATATTTCGAGACGTTAAATGAGTAAAGAGAATAATTTTTTAGTTAATATTATTCAATTAACAAACATCATTATGGATCGCCCGACTGTTCATCCTGGACCTATTTCTCATGAGCTACTTATGCTCTAGGCAGGTCTTAGGTCATCACATATGAAGGATAGAGAGTTGCTAAGCCACAACTTCCACCCCGAGATACATTGATGATTTTTGGGAGTTTATTAGGGACCTCCCACTTCATTCTCGTAAAGTTGTGTGTCTCACTCAGACTGATTTTTACCGGGTTGTTGAGGTCGGCCGATTGCAGTTCGATTGGCCCTTGTCACAACTCTGATTGAGCTTTGGAGGCCTCAAACACGTATATTTCATTTGCCTACCGAAAAGGCGACCATCTAGTTAGAGGACGTGGAGGTATTATTTGGGTTGCCCGTTGACGGTCTTGGTGTCCACTACCCACCTACTCTTAGGGAGTAGACTGGTATAAGTGGCATTACAACTATCGCTTGTTAGGCAGCACCTGGAGGCGCTTCACGAGTAGATCACGAAGGAGTCACCAGCTGAGGCTATTGAGCGACAATCAAGGCTGTTGATACTTGGTGGAATTATTTTCCCAAAAACTTTGTGAAATATTGTGAACCTACGTTCTTGAATCATCTAGATTGCTTAGATCACTTACCCATGTACAGTTGGGGTGATGCCGTTCTAGTATACCGTTATAGGCCGTTGTGTAGGGTGTCGATGGGTAGCGTGAGAGACGTCGCTAGATTTATTCCGCTACCGTAGGTGATAACATTATAAATTCTTTTCATTATTATCACATATATATAGTAAAGAAACTCAATTTTACGTCCATAATCAATATTAGGTTTGGTCTTGGGAGAGATTCTTGGAGATTTAGTCCCCTCCTCGACCGCTAGCTCCAGATGCACCACCTCCGCAACATCGACCACGTGCTAGGAGATGGGTAAATAGGCGAGGCCGTGACCGCGACGTCGATGCTCGACATTATCTCCCTCTTTACAGGGATAATATTTGACTAAGTACGTTTGGTAATGCTTGATTTTTCTTGTGTTTACTTCTTATTCTTGCGTTTAATAAATAGTTCATATGGAGGCCATATAGCAACAAGCTCATCGCCAGTTTTCAAGAGTATTGCTCACGAGGTCGAGCTGTGTGGATATCTGAGGTCCCACTAATATTTCTCGATATAGTTGAGCATTAACTGACCGGAAGAGTCCTGCGATAGTCTGGTCGGCGATAGCGTATACCTGCTCATCCCAGTTGGCATGCCACACATTACAAGCGGGATGATCGCAATATAGTTGATCAGGCATACTTGGCCTGGCTAGAGGCCTAGATAAAGGACTGGGATCAAAGATTGTTCAGGATTCTGCCAGACCCTCCACATGACAGTGTTGATGTTGAGCATGAGTACATGACTTGGTATCGTCGTGTTACTTGCACTCTAATCGGTAATCCCGATCATCGGGAGGGTGGTCGGTACATTCCATATGACAGGAGACATGAGGCACTGATATGTTTTGTCACGACCCCAATTCCACACCTTAGAATGTCGTGATGGCACCTAGACTCAACGACTAGGTAAGCCTAACATTCATTAATTGCTTAATAGAAATATCAAGATTGTGATAATAAAATAAATCTGATAAGCTTATATTAACTTCTAAAATATAACATCGACAACATAATTTCCAAAACTGGTGGAACTGAGACATAAGCTCTACAACATATTCTAAAACTTCTACTACAACATTGTTTGATAAAGGACATAACAATAATGAGAAGATATAGGAAGGTGATTTCAAGGCCTGCAGACGTCGGGCAGGTATACCTTGAAGTCTCCCTATCACAGCCGAATAATCACTAGCGCCTGACACGAGAAGATGTACCTGGATCTGCACAAAATAATATACAGAAGCGTAGTATAAGTACACCATAATGGTACCTATTAAGTATCAAGCCTAACCCCGATAGAGTAGTAACGAGGCCAGGTCAAGACACCTACTAATATAAAAGAAACTAACCAAGATATGGTACAGTCGAATAATATAGAACGAAGAAATAAATGACAATAAAGTAGTTCGATAATTGAAAGCTAGCAACAGAATCTAGAGCAATAAAGGTAACAAGGAATGAACACATGTTAAGAACATCTAGGAACCAATACTGACAAATACACGTAAAACAATAAGGAAATGACAAAAATTGTTCAACCAACAAGCCTTTTTATCATAGAGTATGCAACAAGAATCAAAACTGAGGTATTGTTTCCACATTTCACATTTTCAATCACAATCTTTCCTTACCTTATATTTAGTTTTGAAAATCATTTTTCCTGAAATAACTACACGCGTTATAGCCCACCTTATCACACCGCGTGGCTTCAAGTAGTTTTCCTACTAGCAACACGGGTATCAAGCCCACCTTATTTCACCGCATGCGTATCAACCCCCAGCCTTATACCACCGAATGAGTATCAATATCAAAACATAATCACAACTCGCACCACAAGTGCCCATATGCCACAACGTACGACAATATCAACAATAACGATATTTCCACAATAAATAGCCCATGGCGCAATCACAATGTTAACAATAAACTCAATTACAAAAAGATGAATGAGGAATACTCAACAAGGAAAAATCCTCAACAATTAACAACTTCACCCACAATGATAACGACTTTTACAACTTTAATACCAATAACTCAACTCAACGATATTCCACGATTAACAACTTCAAGTAAAAGTAATTTAACAATAAAGAGGTAACAAGAAAATAAGGAAAGTAACAACTTCAAATAAAACATATGAGAGAAAATATAGCAAGTAAGAGGTAGAACAAGTGCTAATAACATCTAATATGACATGTAAGAGTTGATTAACACAGGTAAGAGTAGACTGTCAATGGTAGAGGTAACATGTTATGACAATTCAATTTAAGGCATGAAAAGAGTCTAAATAACCTAAACCGATCAAATACAACATATAGTCCGTGTACACACTGTTCACCTCGTGTAGCCGTCTTCCATATAACTCAAATAGGAAAATCAACCCAAATCCTAAGGGTAGTTCCCTCACACAAAGTTAGATAAGATACTTACGTTAACTAGGCCAAATCAACCCTCGAAAACAGCTTTTCCCCTAAGTTCACCTCCACACGGCTAAAATCTAACCAGAAATGACTTATTATCATCAAACAATGCAAGAGAAATCAATAACAATTGATAAAGCTATGATCTTTACATATTTTCCAAAAAGTCAACAAAAGTCATCCCCAGGCTCGTCCGGTCAAAACCCGGGTCCAAGGGTAGATTCCGACTAGCCATAACCCCACGAGTCCATATATGTATTTTGTTTTTAAATTCGAGTCCAAATCAACTCTCAAAACTCTATTCATCATTTTCCAAAAACATGATAAAATTTCCCAGTTTTCCCTATTTGATTCTCATAAATTTGTTGTTATATCTAAGATATAATCATGAAATATAGTTGAAAATTGATTACAACCACTTACCCAAAGTTTGTAGATGAAAATTCCCTCTTCAAGTCGCCTCATTCTGAGCCTAGGGTTATAAAATATGATAAAATGATATGAAATCCCGACTTTATAACATTTTGTTCAGTTGCAGATGTCGCAATTGCGGCACTAACAGATTTAAGGGGAACTTCGCAAATGCGACAGTGGGTTCGCATCACAAATGCGAAATGTCCTACCCAGACCCATACTTTGGAATTGTAAACCAGGCATCCTAATTGCGATAGTTGAGACCCCCTACTATGTTCGCAATTGCAAGGCTAGTGCTCACAATTGCGACATCAGAGCACTTGCATACCAGCAAGTCCAATTTCACTCCAAATCATTCTAAATCACGTCCAAAATTCATCCGAGCCCTAGGGGCTCCAAACCAAACATCCAAAGAAGTCCAAAAACATCACACAAACTCGCTCGCATGATCAATACAAAGAAATAACACCTATAAGTACCATCACACAAACTCGCTCGCATGATCAATACAAAGAAATAACACCTATAAGTATGAATCAGACACCAAAACGCATGAATTTAAAAGTAAAGTTCAAGAACCTATAGATTTGCAACCAAGCGTCCGAATCCTATCAAATCAACTCCAAATTACACCAAATTTTGCAGACAAATCCTAAATAGCATAACGGAATTATTCAAAGTCCCAAAACCAAATTATGAACCCGATAGCAAAATGTCAACCCACGGTCAAACTTCTAAACCTCAAATTGCCAAATTTTCGGCAAAACAATACATCAACCTACGGACTTCCGAATTCAATTTTGAGCATACGCCAAATTCCAAAATCAAGATACGAAGATATCGGAGCCATCAAAACACCGTTCCGAGGTCGTTTTCAAAAAAGTCAAACATCGGTCAACATAACCAATTTAGGCTTCCAAACCAAGAACCACATGGTCTAAATCAACCTGAAATCTTCCCGGAATGAAACGAATCAACCCTGTAAGTCATAACGTTAAAATTACACATGTGTGATGCATCGAAAGGGGAAACAAGGTGCAATAACACAAAACGACCGGTCGGACCGTTACATTCTCCTTCTTAAAACAAACATTCATCCTCGAATATGCATAAGGACATACCTTAAGTGATGAATAGATGAGGATAAGGAATCCGCATCTATGCTCGGTCTCCCAGGTCACCTCCTCGACTAGATGACCCCTCCGTTGAACCTTAACTGATGCAATACTTTTTGACCTCAACTTTCGGACCTGCCTGTCCATAATGGCCACTGGCTCCTCAACATAAGTCAAATCCTTGTCCAATTGCACTTAGGTGAAATCTAATACATGGGACGGATCGCCATAATACTGTTAGAGCATAGAAAGATGGAACATCGGGTGAACCGCTGATAGGCTGGGTGGCAATGCAAGCTTGTAGGCCACCTCACCAACTCTCTCAAGGATCTCAATAGGACCAATGTACCTAGGTCTCAACTTTACCTTCTTCCCGAACCTCATCACACCCTTCATGGGTGATACCCAGAGCAAAATCCTCTCTTCAACCATAAATGCTATATCGCGAGCCCTCAGATCTGCATAGGTCTTCTATCTAGATTGGGCTGTACGAAGACGACCTTGAATTAACTTGACTTTCTCCAAGACATCTCGAACCAAATTTGTGCCCAACAACCTAGCCTCTCCCGGTTCAAACCATCCAACTGGAGAACGGCACCGCCTCTCATATAGGACTTCATAAGGAGCCATCCGAATACTCGATTGGCAGTCGTTGTTGCAGGAAAACTATCCAAATGTCAAGAACTAATCCCAAGAACCCTCGAAATCCATAACACAGGCACGAAGCATATCCTCTAACATCTGAATGGTGCGGTCAGACTGCCCGTCCGTTTGCTTGTGAAATGTTTTACTCAACTCAACCCGTATGCCTATTCACGATGCACAGCTCTCTAGAAATGCAATATGAACTCGGTTGGAGATAATGGACACCGGCACACTGTGGAGACGAACAATCTCATAGATATAGACTTGAGCCACCTTCTCTGAATAATAGGTAGTCACCATCGGGATGAAATGAGCCGACTTGGTCAACCTGTCTACAATAACCCATATTTTGTCAAATTCTTTTAAAGTCTGTGGGAGCCCAAAAATGAAGTCCATGGTAACACGCTCCCACTTCCACTCAGGAATATCATGTCTCTGAAGCAAACTGCCCCGCCTCTGATACTCGTACTTCGCATGCTGATAGTTTAGGCACCGAGCCACATACTCCACTATATCATTCTTCTTTCTCCTCCACCAGTAGTACTGCCTCAAATACTGATAACTCTTCGCGGCTCCTGGGTGAATGGAATACCGCAAATTGTGAGCCTCATCAAGAATCAATTCACGCAACCCATCTACATTAAGCACACATAATCAGCTCTAGATCTGCAACACCCCATCATCTCCAATAGAAAGCTTCTTGGCATCGCCGTGCTGTATCGTGTCCTTAAGGACAAGCAAATGGAGGTCATCATAGTGACGCTCTTTGATGCGCTTATATAAGGAAGACCGAGAAAACATGCAAGTAAGAATGCGGCTGGGCTCCGAAACATCTAATCTGACAAACTGATTAGCCAAGGCCTGAACATCTAGGCTAGTGGACTCTCTGCTGCAGTAGATATGCCAAACTGCCCAACCACTCCATCTTTCTACTCAAGGCATTGGCCACCACGTTGTCCTTCCCAGGACGATATAAAATAGCGATATCATAGTCTTTAAGCAACTCTAACCATCTTCGCTGCGAAAAGTTAATATATTTCTACTCTAATAGATACTGGAGACTCCGGTGATCGATATATACCTCACTTTGGACACCGTACAGATAATGCCTCCAAATCTTCAACACGTGAACGATGGCTGCTAATTCTAATTCGTGGACCAGATAATTCTTCTCATGAACCTTCACTTGCCAAGACGCGTAGGTAATCATCCTACCATTTTGCATCAACACTGCACCAAGCCCAATACGCAACACATTATGATACACAGTGTAAGACCTCGAGCCCGCAGGAAATACCAACACTAGGGCTGTAGTGGAAGCAGTCTTGAGCTTTTGAAAGCTTGGCTCAATCTCCTCAGACCATCCGAAAGGAACACCCTTCTGGATAAAACTAGTCATTGGTGCAACATTGAATGAGAAACCCACTACTAAATGAAATCACGAGGAACTCTTAGTGACCATACCGAGTCTTGAAGGCAGTCTTCGGGATATCCGGATCTTGAATCATCAGATGATGATACCCTAACCTTAAATCAATCTTCGAGAACACTCTGGCACCCTGAAGATGGTCGAATAAGTCATCAATGCGCGGTAATGAGTACTTGTTCTTCATTGTAACCTTGTTCAACTGCCTATAATCAATAAATATCCACATCGAGCCATCCTTCTTCTTTAAGAATCGAAGCACGCCAAGGTTGCACACTAGGCGAAATGAAACCCTTATCAAGCAAATCTTGTAGTTGTTTGAGTAACTCCTTTAACTCTGCTGGTGCCATATGAGATGGTAGAACAGAAATAGGATGAGTGCCGGAAACAAATCAATACCAAAATCGGTGTCTATATTGGGTGGCATGCCTGGATGGTCTGGTGGAAGACATCCGGGAACTCTCTCACTACCAAAGCAGACTCAATAATAGGAGTATCAACAGTCACATCCCTCACAAAGGCTAAATATTCCTCAAACCCCTTCTCAACCATCTGATGTGCCTTAAGGAAGGACACAACCCTTCTAGGGATATAATCCAATGCACCCCTCCACTCCAAATCGTGGCAAACCTAGCATAGCCAGTGTCATAGTCTTGGCGTGACAATGCAAAATAACGTGATAGGTCGACAACCAGTCCATGACTAAGATCATATCAAAGTCTTACCATAATGAGTAATAATAGATCAACTCTAGTCTCAAAACCACCAACAACACTAAACACGACCGATACACATGATCCACAACAATAGAATCTCCCACAGGCGTGGACATATATACATGAGAACTAAAAGAATCACGAGATATATCCAAATACGGAGCAAAGTAAGATGACACATATGAATAAGTGGATCCCGGATCAAATAAAATTGAGGCATCCCTATGATAAACCGGAACCATACCCGTGATGAAAACATCCAATGCAACCGCCTCTGTCCTACCCGAAAAAGCATAGAATCTAGGGTGACCTCTACCCGCCTGAACTCCACGCCTTGCTGGTTATGCAGGTGGAGCAGTAACTAGAGCAGCAACCATGGCCTGTAATGTCTGTGGACCAGGTAGAATCCGGGGAGCCTGAGTAGTCTATGGAGGTGCACCCCTCCTAAGTCTGGGGTAGTCCCTCGCCGTATGTCGGGTGTCGCCACACTCAAAACAAGCTCTCCCTTGGCATGAATGTTGAAGCTGACTTGGGCCTGGACGACTAGACTTACCGCTGAAGGCACCTCGTAAAGGAGGTGCACTGGATAGTGTTTGAGCTAAATGGGCAACATCAGACCTCGAAATAGCCAGAGTACCACTAGATAAATAAGCCATGCTAAATCTAATACCATATTTGAGCCCCTCGATGACTCTACAGACTCTCTCTGATTGTTGAAACCAATGCAGGGGCATGTGTGGACAACTCACTGTATCAGATGACAAACTCTAGCATTGTCATAATACCTTAGCAAAATAATAACGACTTTTACAAATTCAATACCAATAACTCAACAAGATGATATACCACGATTAGCAACTTCAAGTAAGAGTAATTCAAAAATAAAGAGGCAACAAGACAATAAGGAAAGTAACAACTTCAACTAAAACATATGAGAGCAAATATAGCAAGTAAGAGGTAGAACAAGTTCTAACAACGTCTAATAAGGCATGTAAGGGTGGATTAACACATGTAACGGTAAACTATCAATGGAAGAGGTAACATGTTATGACAAATCAATTTAAGGCATGGAAAGACTCTAAATAACCTAAACCATTCATATACCACATATAGCTCGTGTACACGTCTTCCATATAACACAAATAGCACAACCAACCCAAATCCCAAGGGGTAGCTTCCCCTCCCAAAGTTAGACTAGATACTTACCTCAACTAGGCCAAATCAACCCTCGAAGATAGCTTTTCCTCTAAAATTCGCTTGCACACGGCACAAATCTAACCAAAAATGACTTATTATCATCAAACAATGCAAGAGAAATCATGATCTTTACACATTTCCCAAAAATCAACACAAGTCAACCGCGGGCCTGCCCGATCAAAACCCGAGTCCAAGGGTAGATCCGACTACCCATAACCCCATGAGTCATATATGTGTTTTGTTTTCAAATCCGAGTCCAAATTGACTCTGACAACTCAATTCTTCATTTTTCAAAAACATGCTAAAATTTTCCAAATTTCCCTGTTTGATTCTCATAAATTTGATGTAAAATCTAAGATATAATCGTGATATATAGTTGAAAATTGATTAGAATAACTTACCCAAAGTTTGTAGATGATATCCCCTTTTCAAATTGACTCCTACCGAGACTAGGGTTGTAAAATATGATAAAATTATATGAATCCTGACTTTTTAACCTTTCGTTCAGTTGCAGATGTCGCAATTGAGACACTAGGATCGCAATTGCGAACCCTAGCAATCGCGAATAAATTCTCGCAATTGCGGCGCTGACAGACTTAAGAGGAACTTTGCAAATGCGATAGTGGGTTCGCAAATGCAAACCCTGTCGCCATCGCAAATGCGACGAATGAATTGAAAATTCGAAATGTCCTACCCAGACCCATACTTCGCAATTTCCAACCAGGAATCGCAATTGCGACACCTGTACCCCCATGAAATGTTCACAATTGCGAGGCTGGTGCTCACAACTGTGACATTAGAGCACCAGCACACCAGCAAGTCTAGTTTCAGTCCAAATCATTCTGAATCATGTCTGAAACTCTTCCAAGCCCTCCGGGCTCCAAAGCAAACATCCACACAAGTATGAAAACATCATACGAACTCGATCGCATGATAAAAATACTAAATTAACACCTAGAACTATGAATCGCACAACAAATGCATGAATTTAAAAGTAAAGTTGAAGAACCTCTAAAATTGCAACCAAACGTCTGAATCCTATCAAATCAACTCGAATTAATACCAAATTTTGTAGACAAATTCTAAATAGCATAACGGACCTATTCAAAGTCCCATAACTAATTTTCGAACCCGATAGACTAAAGGCAACCTACGATCAAACTTCTAAACCCCAAATTGTCAATTTTTGGCAAAACAACACAAATCAACCTACAGACTTCCGAATTGGTTTCCGAGCATACACCCAAGTCCAAAATCACGATACAAAGCTATTGGAGCTGTTAAAATACCATTCCGGGTCATTTTTACAATAGTCAAATATTGGTTAAAGAGGCGATGGGATGAGAATGATTGAGATAGCGTAGCTGGTCGGGATGAGGATGATCCGGATAGCATAGCTGGTCGGGATGGTATGCGCCTCAGGCCAGCCAATGCACTAAAGCATACAGGATAGTTTGCGTTGTATATATTACATTAAATATTATTTTTAATATTATTGATGTTTTTTACATTATAAGCTTTGTGTTTTTAGTTTTAGTCTTGTTGATTAGGTTAATACTAGAAAACAAAAAATATGTAGGAGTAACTTACTGTAACGACTTGGCAGGTCGTTTTATGAGTTATAGCTTCGTTTCCCCCATTTCTGCTTCATTATGTGTTGTTCAGGTGTATTTCATCGTATCGTGTTGGTTGGTTTGGGTTCGGAGTGGTCTTGAAGTGGAATGAGACACTTAGTCTCTAATTTAGAAGCTTAAATTGGAAAAGTCAACCGGATGTTGACTTATGCGTAGAAGATCTCGGATGTACATTGTGATTGTTCGGATAGCTCCGTTTAGTGATTTTGGACTTAGCAGCGTGTTTGGAAGGTAATTTGGAGGTCCGTGGTAGATTTAGGTTTGAATTGGCGAAATAGGAAATTTGGCGTTTCTCGGTCGACAGTGGAATTTTTGATATCGAAGTGGGAATGGAATTCTGGGAATTGGAGTAGGTTTGTAGTGTCCTTTGGGAGATTTGTGCAAACTTTCATGTCATTTAGACGAGGTTTGGTAGGTTTAGACATCGTTAGCAAAATTCGGAAGTCTAGAAGTTCTTAGGCTTGAATCCGAGGGTGATTTGGTGTTTTGATGTTGTTTGGAGTGATCCGAAGGTTTGAATACGTTTGAATAGTGGTATATGACTTGTTGGTATTTTTGGTTGAGGTCCCGAGGGCCTCGAGATGAATTCGGATGGTTAACAAAAAGATTGGAACTTGGTTTGAGCAGTTGAAGCTGCTGCTTTTGTCATTTTCGCACCTGCGGATTGGGAACCACAGGTGCGAGGTCGCAGGTGCGAGAGGGTAGCCGCAGATGTGGAGAGTTGGAAGCTGAGGCAAATCCGCATGTGCGCACAAAGGACCGTACCTGTGAGACCGCAGATGCAGGTGTTGACCGCAAAAGCGGGATTTTCAGGGTTAAGTGAAAACCGCACCTGCGATGGCTTTTCTATAGGTGCGGTGTCACAGAAACGACATGGTGACCGCAGATGCAGAAACGCTGGGCAGAAAGTATAAAAGATCTCCTTCGCTATTTTGCCTAATTTCTCCATTTTAGAAGACGGGTGCTGAGCTTGGGCAGTGATTTCTCAAGAGGGATCAAGGGTCATCAGATGGTTAAGCTACTTTAGCTTTAGTACTTGTGTTTATGACAATTTTTCTATTGTTTAATCATGATATTAGTGGTAGGAAAGAAATTTGGGGGATTAGGGCTTGAAATTTGAGAGCTTAATTTGAGGATTTGAGGGGCCATTTGGCGTCGGATTTTGACGGTTTTCGTATGTATAGACTCGAGAGTGAAAGGAGTTTCTAGTTTTGTAATTTTTATCGAAATTCAAGACATGGGCCCGGGACCAGGTTTGAGCAAATTCGGGATTCTTGGTCTAATTTGATAATTTTCGTATGGGTTTCATTCCTTTAGCGTATATTGATGATAATATACTGATTTTGGCTAGATGCAGAGCATTTGGAGGGCGAATTGAGAGGCAAGGGCATCACGGGTTAGAGTTTTGGCTTGGTTTGAGGTAAGTAACGCATCCAAACTTGGTTCTGAGGGTTCGAGACCCCGAACATTATGCTATATGATTTGTATTGAGGTGACGCAAATGCCAAGTGACAGGCGAGTGGGCGTGCACTGTAAGAATTATGGCCTAGGTCATTCCATGGCACCGTTTTGTGACTCTTTCTTGCTAATATCTGTGTTGTGATTATGTGATTAAGTAAAAGAACTGTAAATCATGTTAATTATCATGTAAGGGCTTCACTCCAATACTGTTGAGACCTGAGTGGTCGTTTTTGCTGTCATGTCATTAGTTTCATTGATATTATGTACTCAGTCTTGTTCATGCATATCATATTATGTCTCAATCTCGGTTGTTACCATTTGGCACATCATATCATTGTTTCGGGCTAGTATTGTGGCATTGTGAGCCCGTGTGTGTGAGACTGGAGAGTGATGACTGAGTGAGGCCGAGAGCCTGGTTATGAGTGACATTTATGGGATCAGGCTACACACCGCAACGGATTATTGATTATGCCTTCGTTGGCTTGTTATAGCGTTTGGGCTGAAAGAAGCCCCTCCGGAGTCTACACACACCCAGTGAGCGCAGTTGATATTATTGAGGGATGGATCTTCCCTGGACATGGATCTTGTCCGAAGTACTTATACCTGGAGATGGATATTCTCCATAGGGCTGGAATGGCCTTCCTCGGTACTGGATGACTGTTGTCAGTGATGCGTATATATTTCGGGATGGATCTTCCCTGGGCCGAAAGGCCATATACAGTGCCGAGTGGTTGAGCACTTGAGAGTGGCGGTACGTGGTACATTTTCATGTTTTCTGTGCATTGGGACGTAGTAATTTGCTGAGCTTTATACTACACACTGTTCAGCATTGTATTTACTTACCGTTGAGCTGAATACTTGATTTGCAAGCATGCCTACTTAACTGTACAGTTTAATTGTGTTACCTGTTGAGGTTTAGTTCGTCACTACCTGTCATTCCATAGTTTGGACTTGTTACTTACTGAGTTGGTGTACTCACGTTACCCCCTGCACCTTGTGTGCAGATCCAGGTATCTTAGGGCATGGTAGCGGCTGTTGACTGTTCCAGACGCGAATTTCACCGGAGTTAGCGAGGTAGCTACCTAACGTTCGCAGTCCCGCCTTTCTCCTTCTTTATCTACCCTCTAGTATATTTTGGATATTTTCAGACTATTTTGGTCTAGTTATGTTTCGGAACAAATATAGTATTGCTCATGACTTGGTGACTCTCGAGGTCGCGCTTTATTTTTTGCATTTATTTTGGTTTTGACTCTATTACTTCTATGGAATTTCAGTTGAAAATGGTGCTATTTAAGTTTTAAATGAAATGTTGAACAATGTTAGAAATGTGTCAGCTGGCCTAGTTTCACAATAGGCGCCATCACGACCGGATCGGTTTTGGGATCGTGAATATACGATAATGAAAGCACATAATACATGAAATCTAATACATAAAATAAACAATACACTTAAAACACCCATATATTCGTTTAGTCACTATCGACCATTATTCTCTACTTCAACCACTGAAATTTTTCTTGCAACCGATTATTTTCTTCTCCTGCTTCTTTCAGTTGCTCCTTCACCGCCGCAAGTTGTTCTTCGAGTTTCCAGATCTATATTTCGTACTCCCCAGTACTCTTCCAAAACTTTAGAAAACATGATTTGTAGTATTTCTGGTTAAAGGGTTCATCGTACCATTCGCCATTACCACATTGATTTTTGTCGTACAAGTGGTGTGACAAAAAATGACTATAAATGAAGGTTATAAGTGATCTATTAACCATAATAAAACTAAATATTAATAACTCATAATGTATTTACACATCAAACGCATGCGCCTGCATTGCAAGTGGCCCAACATGACTTCAAAATCGCATGTTTCCCGCAGTAATACATAGGCACCTCATCGTGTCCAGACATATCGTATTGCTTGAACTTGAAAATTTATGGAAAGTAGTATTATTTGTTTGGTTAAGCTGTGAGGATCCGCAAAGAATAATGTAAAATCTGCGGGGTATTTAAAGGTTAGAATGAGTTATTTTAGGTTGCATAACGCATATTATTCATGAGCCATGTTTCACAAAGATTGGAATAATTAATATACAAGTGCATACATGCTTTTTAGTTCGACGAGACAAGATGCGCATTAAATTTATATTGTTTTATGAAATGGTGTATAACACAAATTATTCATGCGCTATGTTTCACTTTGAATGGATTCTTTACGGTACAAGTGCGTGCATGATTTTTCAGGTCGACAAGACAAGACGCAAATTTAATTTATACGGTTTTATCAGCTGGTGTATAATGCAAATTGGTCATGCGCTATATTTCACTTACAATGAATTATTTACGGTACAAGTGCGTGCAGGCATTTTTAGGTCGACTAGACAAGACGCACGTTAAATTTCTATTATTTTCTAAGCTACTGCATAACACATATTGTTCATCTGCCATGTTTCACTTAAAGTGCAATCTTTACGATACAAGTTTGTACAGGCTTTTCTAGGGCAACAAGACAATGTAGCTCATATTGCACATGCATCATGTTGAACTACCTCCTATTTGGTTCTTCTTAAGGTGAACCAAATTTTATTTACCAGTTATTCATTTAAACAACTATTTCAAAAATGCCTCTTGCATTTAATAAGTGGTTAAAGAAGAGGCAAAAGAGTGAAGGTAGTTCAAAAGCTCCACATGGAACACGTAAGAAACCAATCGATCCCTTCTATGACAAAACATGCTAGGTTTCTATATTGATTTGGTGGATGACAGGTTGTATGATATTTTACGTCCCTTGAAAAATAAGCCAATCAATATACATATAGATCTCAAAATTGCAGGGCACATTAATGAGGGGGGAGCATATTCTACAAAGCCTGAAGGTATGTGAATTTGGGGTGAAAACCTATAACGGGTTCCCCTATACTCAAAAAGGTGAGATTATGAAGTATTATGTCATTGGCATGGGCTATTTGTACCACAAGCATTGTATGTAATGTTCCAAACTAAAACACAAAAAGATGAACTAGAAGTTATTCGGCATTTGATGAAGGAGATTTAAGAGATGCAAAAGGCATTAGCCGTTCAACTTAAAATTAAATAAACGTTCAATATTTGCATTGAATGTGTCCATATCACAAGTGTGCTTGTTAATGTACTTCCCACGATCCACATATTAGTTTTCAACTTTCTTGCAGGCAATATCCGCTTACAACCTTGGTCCCATCTACGACAAAGGACCTTATATATTTGCTTAGATTACTCAACAACCTTGGTCTCATGATAGTTTTTTATGCTGAAAATTCGCACCGCCCTGCTAAGGCGCGACTTATCACCAAAAAGCATATTCGTACATAGCTTTGTTGGTCTAGATTCATTTCAGAAATGTCATCAAGATCCCTTTTGAGGGAATCCATATTCGGCATACTGGGCAGGTGATCAAGGTAGGGAATTTTTCTTGAAAGAAAGGGCGCACGGGACTCGTACACTGTGGGTCTAAGAGTAGGTGGAGTCTGCATATTCGGAGCATGATTAGTTGTGGCATCATGCTCCCTTGTCAAACCAGGTTGTTCATTCTTACTCTCTTTTCCGAGGTGTGGTTCCTCATCGTTGCTCTCATCAGGGAAGGGTGTATCATCTCCAGACTCATCAGCATTGTTGCAATAATCATTGTAATCTTCCTCACTCTTTCCATCTGCCATATCCTGATTCAATATTTCCTCATCGCACAACTGAGTTCGGACAGTTCCGTCATGTTGCTCATTTTCACTGCACAACCAATAAAATAAGGAGTTTTTCAGAGCCGTCCCAACATAATATATTAACTTTATTTGTTAACGTACAAGTCATAATCTGTAGATAGCTAATAATGCACATTATCGAGTTGTTGATGACTCGCGGATGGACCAACATGCTCCAAACCTCCAAAATTAGGTATATTCCAACTGTTGGTTGGTTCATAACTTGTAAAATTCTCATATGACCGGTAATACTTTGGAAGATATAAGTGTTAGTACGAATATTATACATAAAAGAATCAATTATACTATAACAAGGATAATTGAAATTTACAACTCGGCGTATCAATTATGTAAACTTGGCGACCCTCTATGCTGCTGCATTGGGGAAAAATTATTTCCTCGCTCGTTATTAGCCTGTAGAGACAAGTTTATATCAGGCCAGCCTCTTTCATACGAAACCCGTCGGATAAAACAACTCCAAAAATACTGCCAGATGATTCAGTGTTATCCATATTTTGTGGAAGACCAATGTTGTTGACGTCTTCAGATTTGACGAACATTTCCGGCATTTTTAACACATGAACATTCTGATGTTTGTCCGGAGTCCTCAAAAAATCTTGCAGAGTTTCATCATCTTCGTTGTTAAACTTGGTACAACAGGCAACCCCTTGCGAAGTAAGCGAATAAGGATATCTTTCGGTTACCTTAATATTAATCGAACATTTGATATCTTCCGGTTACCTTAATATTAATCGAATGTTTACTCACACTCATTCTTTTACAAATCAAAGATATCAATCTGTCGTACTCCAATGTGAGTGGCAACTTAATAATACTCTATGGAGAACAACTATTGCGTACCGTGTTATTCTCTACCACAACCTCACCACCCCAATATAATGCAACCGTAATTTTTTTTCTCTTCAAATACTGTAGAAAAATTCAAAAAATATTGATGGACATGAAGTGATATAGAGGATGCTGAAGAATGAATTTTTCAGAATGATTTTTTGAAGAATGAATGTTGGACCTTAAGTAAGGAAATATCCAATGCGAGGGGATGGCAATTGGTATGTATAGCGCATGTATATATGTGTTGTACATATAACACATGCGCTATACTTACAAATTATTATGGGTCAACAAATGCTAAGCATAACTCTTGTATTTCATGCGCTATACCATAAGGGGTAATTAGCCGTTAAAGTATGGCGCATCAAAAACATGTGCTATATATAAAAAATCATCAATGATTTTTTCCACCTATTTTATCTCTTGAGTCCAAAATAACAACATTTTAGTTTCTGACTCTCCTTTTTTGACTCCCACAACTTTCACGGTTTATATCAAATTAGGAGTTAAAGCACCACCACTATTTATCTAAAAATAGGGCCCTTGCAGAAGGTTTTGAGCTCAGAACCATCATGTGAAGAATAGCTTATATTTGTACCACTCCGAAATTTGAGGCATAATCTCCATGTAAGTAATTTCTTTTGATATTTTCATTACTAATATAGATTTAGAATAATGCCTTTAATGCTCCTTTTTTATTTTAACTCTTCAAGTACTCAAGTATTGAGGTCTTAATGCGAATTATGTGTCAACTAAAAGTGACCCACGCGCATGTTGCCCAGAACGACTAATGTGCTTTTTATTTACACATGTATAACCTGCTAATTTTAATTATCTGCTCCTAATAGTTCTTGGCTTCTCAATCTTTTGCGGCAACATCAATTGATTTATGAACAACACTTCTTTTAATACAATTATTTGCTTATGACTAGTTTACCTCTTTTTGAATAGAGAACAAGTACATCAGTACTATGACAACCTTTTTTCTTAGCTTTTGTACCTTCCTTATCTATTAAAAAAAAAACAATTGTCACGTGGACACACATTCTTAATCACCAATTTTTTCGTACCTTTGATTCCAACCGAAATCTTTAAGCAAACAGACTCAATATTGGCAGATGTATATAACTCGAAAGAAAATTAGAACTTGCTTTGTGTTTCCCCTATTCCAGCGATAGCAGGTCCTTCTTTCGTGCCGACTTTATAAATCCTAAGTCTTAGAAACTCATGATTCACCAATTCGTGGGAGTTGTGTAGAAATTCAGTTATTTTACTCATTACTCTTGTTATTCTCATTTGGGTTGTGTTGTTTGTTACTTGGCTTACCAAGCGGGTTGGGTTAGGTGTCATCACTATTAGATGTATTTTGGATCGTGACACCATAACCAATACACATTCTCATAGTACCATCCTTTTTCTTTGCAAACAACATTATACCCAAGTAGAAACACTTGGTTTAATGAACCACTTTCCAACTAAATCTTGTAACAGCTCCTTCAACTCCTTCAATTCAGCTGGAGCCATATGATATGGTAGAACAGATATGGAAAGAGTCCCTGGAATCAAGGCAATAGTAAAACCAATACCTCTATCTGCATACCCGGTAGATCTGTAGAAAACACCTTAGGGAGCTCTCTCACAACCAGTACCGAATCCATAAAAGGAACCTCCACATTAGAATATTGAATAAAAGACAAATATGCTAGACACTCCTTCTTAACCATATGTTGAGCCTTCAAAAATTAAATCACCATACATGTAGAATAACCAAGTGACCCTCTCCATTCTACTCTGGGCGACTATGGAATAACTAAAGTCACAGTATTGGCATGACAATCCAAGATAGTATCTATGGAAATAACTTATTCATACCAAGAATCACCTCAAAATCCACCATGTCTAACAACAAAAGATCAACCATTTTTTCACACACATTAATAGTACACAATTAGACAAATAAATCTGCTCTACCACAATCTCTCCTCATATCCCTCGAATCTCTTCACTCATAGAAAACTCTCTGCTAATGTGGCTTCTGAGGTTGAGTTTGCCCCCGACGACCAGCATATCCATTGAAAGAACCCTGTCCTTGAGATGCACTCTAAGAACCACGCAGGAGAGCTATGTCATACGATGACTATCCTGAATGAGCACTTTGGAAGCTATGGCCAATTAGGGCGCCGTGAAAAGTCTAGAGTGCTGACTGAAATGGCTTGCTAGGATGAGCTCTACCATAATGGCCCATACATGTAGTGTAGGCATCACAAAAACCTCCAGTACCACAAGGTTCTTGGCCTCTCTCTTCTCTTTGTTTCTTGCATGTGGATATGCTCGAACCTCCTAGCAATCTCCACAATCTGATGAAAGGTAGTCTCAAACTCAACCTCTTGTGCCATTCCACACATGATATTACAACTAAGACCCTTTATAAATGTTTTTACCCTCTCTTTCTCGGTGGAAATAACAAAAGGCGCATAGTGATATAACTCAGTGAACCTTATCACATACTAAGTAATTTTCATACCATTCTGCTGCATGTGCACAAATTGGCTACGGAAACTTGCCTCTCCTAATGAGTGGAATGATGTTCTCCAGAAAGAAGGTCAAAACATAACTTAAGTGCAAGATAGAGGAATTAATCCCGCTGGCCTACCCTGGTCATAAGTTTGCCACCACATCTTGGATGGATCTCTCGACTGAAAAATAGAAAAATCAACTCCATCAAACTCTACAAGAGTGAAATTGCATAAAATCTCATAACACCTATCCAAAAAGTTTTGAGCATCAGCTTTGTGATCACTTTTAAAACATAAAGGATCCTACTTTTGGAATCAATCCATCCTCTTTTGCTCATTAACAGCCATAGTAGGCCTAACTTCCTATCTAGTTGTAGCAATAAGCTGAACATCTCCAATTTTAGAATAACTGAAACTCCCAATGTCTAAACATAATGGTGGCCTTCTTTAGAGTATGAGTAGACGGGGTATGTGCTCCCCATCCAGCTGAAAAGTTGCTGAGACCATAAGAATAATCCCAGCATGTGCCAAACCAGCAAAGTAACTCAGAATCCGAACCATAGTATTCTGAAGTACTAGATTAGCAATGAAACTCTCGAAGAGCTAAGGTAGACTCGGTGGAACAACATGATCTAGAACCCGATCAACTACTGGAGCTATAGATGGATCCTAAGAAACAACTCTAGCAGAGCATGAGTAGCTGCATGTGCTCCATCTATAGGTGTTGTTGCATGTGCCTTGATCTGGGCTCTATCCCTACCTCTGCATCGACCTTTATCTCTAGTACTGGCTACAACCTGGGGTGTAGGCTTCTGCTCAGCCATTGCTGACACACGTGTCCTTACCATTTGTGATAGAATAAAAGAGTTAAGATTAAAACTTCAAGATGAAATAAAGTCGCATGATAGAGAAAGAAAGAAAGTGAAGGATTGCAAATATCCTATAGCCTCTCAAAGATAAGTATTGATGTCTCCATACTGATCCACAAGACTCTAACAGACATGCTCATGACTCTTAGAACCCATGAACCTATGGCTATGATACGAACTTTATCACGATCCAAAATCTCACCTATGATCGTAATAGAACCTAATCTCAATCCGCTAGGTAGCTAACAATCATAACCAACTAGAAAAAAACAAATAATGGATAATCTACTAACGTGATATAGATAATATGTAGATAAGTCTCAATACATCATCCAAAGCGGAAAATAATACAACAAATTCCCTTTGCCCGATAGAATAAAGTCTTGAGCTGCTAAGATGAAATACAACCAAGTATTATAAAATACAAGAGTGCTTGCTGAAACAAGATAAATAGTACCATAATGAGAAGAAGGTGACTTCGAAGGTCTACGGTCTAAAACATAGCGGTGGCCTTCTTTGGAGTATGAGTAGCTGGGGTATGTGCTCCCCTTCCAGCTGAAAAGTAGTTGGGACCATAAGAATAATCCCCGCATGTGCCAAACTAGCGAAGTAACTCAGAATCCGAACCATAGTATTCTGAAGTACTTGATTAGCAATGAAACTCTTGAAGAACTAAGGTGGACTCGGTAGAACAACATGATCTAGAACCTGATCAACTACTGGAGCTATAGATGGATTCTAAGAAACAGCTCTAGCAGAGCATGAGTAGCTGCATGTGCTCCATCTCTAGGTGTTGTTGCATGTTCCTTTGTCTGGGCTCTAGCCCTACCTCTGCACCGACCTCTATCTCTAGTAGTGGCTACAACCTGGGGCGTAGGCTTCTGCTCAACCATTGCTGACACACGTGTCCTTACCATTGTGAGAGAATAAAAGAGTTAAGATTCAAACTTCAAGATGAAATAAAGTTGTATGATAGAGAAAGAAAGAAAGTGAAATTTTCGAAATATCCTATAGCCTCTTGAAGATAAGTACAGATGTCTCCGTACTGATCCACAAGACTCATACTAGATATGCTCATGACTCTTAGAACCCATGAACCTATGGCTATGATACTAACTTTGTAACGAACCAAAATCTCACCTATGATCGTAATAAAACCTAATCCCAATCCACTAGGTAAGCTAACAACAATAACCAACTAGAACAAAGCAAATAAAGGATAATCTACTAACATGGTATAGATAATACATAGATAAGTCTCAATACATCATCCAAAGCGGAAAATAATACAACAAATTCCCTTTTCCCGGTAGAATAAAGTCTTGAGCTACTAAGATGAAATACAACCAAGTGTCAAAAAATACAAGAGTACTTGCTGAAATAAGATAAATAGTACCATAATGAGAAGAAGGTGACTTCAAGGGTCTACGGTCGATCAAGCAGCACTACCTCGAGTCTCCTAAATCAGCTAAGAACCTCCTAAGATCCACTGGTGCGAATACCAGAATTTGCACATGTTGCGAAGAAGTGTAATACGAGTACAAAGACAACGTGTACTCAGTAATTATCAAGACTAATCTCGGTGAAGTAGTAGTGAGGTTCAAACCATATGATACAAAGAAATATACATGTACAGTTCATGCAGATACATAGCAAGACAATTGGAAGAGATACACCATGAATTAGTGATTAAATCATGAACCGTTCTATCTTGCCTGTCAAAAAGAATGTAACTGAGGCATCAAGTAGCATATTGAAGAGATGTACAGATAGCATGCATATTGCATGATATGACGTAAAGGATTTACTTAAGAGATCAATCTTTCACCTTTACGTCAAACTCATCAACCAATACCATCACAAACTAACACTCATTAGTGTCTTATAAACTCTTTGTGTATGACACCAAGAGAGAAACATGGGAGGGAGGCAATAGGCAGATGGATCCTTATCAACACGCTTCATGGCAAAAAGCTCATACTATATCAATGTCAATATCATTAAAACCGTATTGTAGAAACCTCATGCAATAACAATATCAATCCACTCATAAAGTCCCAATTTCATGAGCATATCAATCTGTATCAAGATTTTCACCTGCAAGAATATGCATATGCTCAAGAGATAATAATTAATATGCACAAGTAAATAATAAATAGAGGTGGGAATGCATTTTCAAGGTGTAAATTATGGTTACGGTTAAATCAAGTATATCAAAATCTCAACAATATGCAATCATGCCAAATGAAGATACCATAAGCCTATGCATAATCTCTAGCATGAATAATTAGGGTAACACAGTAATACAATCAAATAAACCATAAATCAAGAAAATCATACAATCAAACAAGGCATAAAAAAGCCAATAGTGTAGTCCAAGCATGAATGAGCCATTACATCCCCATATACACTCGTCATCACGCATATATATTGCCCCCGACATGTTACAATTAGCCAACAAGGTTATTTCTTAAGGTATTTTCCGTCAAACCAAGATTAGGCCAGATAATTACCGTTTTCAAATGAAGCTTTATCCTCCAATCATGTGTTTCTCTCTATCCGTGACCTCTAAATGCTCCAAATCTTGACAAATGATTCTTCATATGGTCAAATAATATCATAAAAACTAATGTCAAACAATAAAATTTCAATCTTTAATCAAATCTCGAAAAAAACAATAAAAGTCAACCCCGACCCACATGGTCAAAACCCGAGTCCAGGGCTTGACCTGTTATATGTTATTAGCTTCTAAATTCGAGTCGAAAGCAACATTCAAAATCGCAAAATATACTCTCTTAAGTGGTAGACAAACATCTCAAACTGCACTCTTAAATTTCATATATTAGGTGTAGAAATCCTTGGGGAATCAAAATAAATTATCAATTCAAGTATGATTTACTTACCCTCAAGGTTGCGATTAAATCCCTCTTCAAAATCTCCTTTTCCATTCTTCAAAACTCAAAAATTGTGAAAATAAGCTAAATCCCAAAATCTCGACATTAGATACCCTTGCCAGTAAAATGCTCTACGCAATCGCGACCATGACCCTCGCAACCGCGATGCGCAAAAGTACTGCTGACTTTCCTTCTGTGCGATCGTGACTCTTCTCACTAAATCGTGATGAACCAGCTCCCTACCCTACAGGATCACGACACTTATCCACGCGATCGCAAAGCATAAAATTACCTCGCCCTAAACCTTTTACGCAATGATCTGCCACTCACGTGATCGCGATGCACAGCCTGCCAGCCCTAAGCAATCACGAACCCCTCCATGTGATTGTGAAGCACAAGTCCATAAGCCCCAATGCAGTGATGTGCATCAGAAAGCAGCAGCCCCAACATAGCATAAAATGATTCGAAACATCCTCGAAACTCACCCGATCCCCCAAGATCCCATCCAATCATCCTAATAGGTCTTTATATTCTAGAGAAATTTTTTCCAAAGCTCAAAACACTAAATACAACATCATAACCAAGAATTGCTCATTAAACCAAAAAATTCAAATTCTCTTAAGTTCAAAGTTCCAACTTTCGACTTAAAGTACCGAATCAACGTCGAATCACCTGAGACTCAAGCCAAATATACGTACAAGTCTAAACTCGTCATAAAAACATATTGTAAACTTCAATCACTAATCTCGGATCATTTATCCATAATATTGACTTTGGTCAACGGTAACGACCCGACTGGTTATTTGGAGTATTTTGCTCCATTCCCATATTTTATGTTTTACATATGTATATTTGTAGTTGCATGACTTGTCGATATTGTCCTTTTGGCTATGGGGCGGATACTTAGTCCCAAGGTTGGAATCTTAAGTTGAAGAGTTTACCGGACTTTGACTTTTGTGTAGATGACTCCGTAATAGAGTTTTGATGGTTTCAATAGCTTTGTATGGTGATTTTCGACTTAGCCTTATGTCCGAATTTTTATTTGGACGTCTGTAGGTTGGTTTGGTACTTTTCGACGAAAGTTGGAAAGTTGAAGGTTTGGAAGGTCGAGAAGTTCGACCAGAAGTTGACTTTGTTGGTCTCGGGTTCGGATTTTTGTTCTAGGAGTCGCAATACGTCCGTTGTGCTATTTGGGACTTGCATGCAAATTTTGAGGTATTTGGAGTTTATTTTATATGGTTCGGCGTTAGTTTTAGAAGTTAGAAGTTTATTAGTTTCATTAGGCTTGAATTGTGGTGTGATTCATGGTTTCTAATGTTATTTGATGTGATTTGAGGCTTCGAGTAGGTTCGTATTGTATTTTATGACTTTGTAGTATGCTTGGTTGGGGTTAGGGGGCCTCGGGTATGATTTAGATTGAGTTCGGATTCATTTTGGACTTGATGGAACTACTGAAGAAATCTAATTTCTAGTGTTTTCGCATATGCAGTGGGACTGGCTGCACATGCGGAGCTGCAAACTGCGTCCTCTGTTGCGCGGGTGCGAGGGTTGTCTGGGTGGGGGAACTCCACAGATGCGCAAAGGTCTCCGCATAAGCGGAGGTTGGCTGAAGAGTTGGGATTGTAGGAGTGGAGGGATTTCCGCAAGTGTAGGAGCGCAGATCTAGGATTTTGACCGCAGAAGCGGAAGGTCGGGCTTTGAGCTTAGATCGCAGATATGGATGTTGGACTGCAGAAGCGATATCGCAGGTGCGGTGGGTAGACCCCAAGTGCACATAGTTTGAGAATTTATGTTCTGCACTTGCGATAGGTTTGTCCGCAGATGTGGCATCGCAGGTGCGACTAAGGCAGTCGCAAATATGGGAAGGCTGATGACCCAAAAGGTCATCTCATGTTCTAGAAGTCAAATCTATATTCCAAGGTCTTAAAAACCTCCTTTTGTTCTACCTAGATTTGCGTGCGCATTCCGGGCGTATATCCGGAAAGCACTTACGTGAAAATTTGAGAAAAATGCTAAGTTTTGCCTTTAAAATGGAATTAAGTTGACTTCGGTCAAAATTTTGGGTAAACGGACACGGACTCGTGTTCTGACGGTCTATTGGGTCCGTAGTAAAATATGGGACTTGGGCGTACGCCCGGAATCGAATTCCCAGGTCCCTAGCCCGAGGAATAAATTTTTAAAGAAAATTATTTGCTGGAAAATATAAAGACTCTTTGAAATGAAATGATGCGTGTTCTTGATGGTATCGGGCCCGTATTTTGGTTCCGGAGCCCGGTACAGGTCTAGAATAATATTTAAGTAGAACCTGTGAAATTTGGTAAGAATCGAAGTTGATTTGGTATAAATCGGACCTTTAGTCTAGAAATGAAAAATTCAATGTTCTTGAGAATTTTATGAATTTTGGTGCTAAATTCATAGTTGTTGATGTTATTTTGATTATTTGATTGCACGAGCAAGTCCGTATGATGTTTTTAGACTTGCATGCATGTTTGGTTTGGAGCCCCGAGGGCTCGGGTGAGTTTTGGATAGGCCACGGGGTGATTTGGACTTAGGAAAATGCAGATGTGCATCTCGTATTTTTGCGCAGGCCTCTGATCTCGCAATTGCGAGATCACGCTTCGCAACTGCGAAGTGGTCAGGCCTGGGAGATGCGACCCCTGTATCGCAAATGCGAACCAAGCCTGGGCAGGCCCTCATCGCAAATGCGAACTCTAGGCTGGAAAATGCGAAGGCCCTTACATCGCAAATGCGACATTTTCTTCGCAAATGCGAAGATAGACGGATTTCAAAGGGTTCGCAATTGCGAACCCCTGATCGCTATTGCGATAACTGCACCTGTTAAGTGGGATTTTAGACGGGATTTTTATATCATTCTTCAAAATTTTTAAACCTAAACTCCTAAGGGTGATTTTTCAAGAGCAAGTTCTTCCCTAAATCATAGGTGAACGATTTCTAACTCATTTTCTTGAATCTATTTCTTCTTTTTAATTAATTTCCCTTCAAAATCTAGGGTTTTTCATGGGAAATCGGGTGTTTTTGTGTAGAATTTAGGATTTCCAAATTTTGGGGATTTGGACCTCAATTTCTGGTCCTATTTGAAAGCTAATTGCATATTTGAGTTCGTGGGTGAATGGGTGATCGGGTTTTGGTTCGAACTTCGGGTTTTGACAAAGCGAGCCCGGGGTCGATTTTTGACTTTTTGGGGAAAACCATGGGAAATCTATTTTCATGCATTAGAATTGGTTTATTTAGCATTTACTGATGTTATTAAGTAAATTATGACTAGATACATGCGAATTGGAAGTGGAACTGAGAGGTAAAGCGGTAGTTGAGGCTTAATCTTGTCCGTGGAATCGAGGTAAGTGTTTGGCCTAACCTTAGCTTGAGGGAATAGGAGTTGTGGTCTTATTTGCTATATGTTAGTATGAGTACGACGACAGGTGTGGTGACGAGTATCTATACGTTGGTGTCAAGCTTGCCCGTGAGTCTTATATCATAATTGTTGTGGCGCTATTACGTATTGTTCATGCTCAAATTGATGATTTACGATGTTGAACAAAGCTTATGAAAGTTTCTTGGTAATTAACTATCGTTGAGTATTGACTCAAGTTGAGTTTCATTTCGTAAAGTAATTGTTGAAAACGAGATTGGTCATAGCTGATTCCCTTGCCGGGATGTTATTGTTGATATTATTGATTCCCTTGCCGAGATGTTATTGTTGATATTGTTGATTCCCTTACCGGGACGTATTGTTTTTATTGTTTGGGTGAGGAAGAGTGTAAAGCACGAAGGGTGATGCCGTGCATGATATTGTGAGTGAGTGTAATGCACGAAGGGTGATGTTGTGCCGATATTATGAGTGTTAATGCACGAAGGGTGATGTCGTGCCATGATTTGAGAGTTAATGCACGAAGGGTGATGCCGTGCCGATATTGTGAGGAATAATGCACGAAGGGTGATGTCGTGCCATGATTATGAGAGGTAATGCACGAAGGGTGATGCCGTGCTATTTCTGTTGTTTCATATGGTGAGGATGAGAGTAAAAGCACGAAGGGTGATGCCGTGCACGTGTTACCGTTTCATTATTCTTGTTGATTTATATATGATATTCATTATGGTTCTTTGTTGATGATTCTTTATTGGTTTATTGTTAGAATCTTATATTCCCCGCAACATGTCCCCTTCCCACCTTGTTCTGTTAATTCCTGTTATTATGATTCTGTTTGTATATTATTTAACTGCACAGGTTTATATGGTTGTCGTGTCCTAGCCTCGTCACTACTTCTCCGAGGTTAGGCTCGAAACTTACTCAGTATATGGGGTCGGTTGTACTAATGCTACGCTTTGCACTCTTTTGTGCAGATTTCGGTATCGGACCTGGTGAGTAGCTGAGGTAGCTACCTTCAGTCTAGGGAGACCAAGGTAGATCTACTGGCGTTCGCAGAGCCTAAAGTCCCAATTCCCTATTTAGCTTTCTGATGTCTCTTTTCATTCTGAGAACTATTGTACTTTTCTTTCTGGACCAGTGTTTGTAGAAATTCGTAGATGTTCATGAATTTGTGACACCAGATTCGTGGGTAGACATGTATTGGATTATTTAAATGTATTATAACTCTTCCGCACCTTTCATTTGTTTAGCTTTAGTTATTGTTTATATCTGTTTGGGTTGATTGCTAATGGGTTAAAACCTTAATAGTTGGCTTGCCTAGCTTTCACGATTAGGCGCCATCACGACTCCCAAGGGTGGGAAATCCGGGTCGTGACAAGTTGGTATCAGAGCACTAGGTTGTCTAGGCCTCACAATTCACGAACAAGCTAGGTAGAGTATGAGGGATCGGTACAGAGACGTCTGTGCTTATCGCCCAGAGGCTACAGAGTTTAGGAATAACTTCACATCTATTTTTCTATGTCGTGCGACTTTACTTCTCAATGCTAATTGAACTTCTACTCTGTTCTTTCGCGAATGGCAAGAACACGTGCGTCTTCATCCGCTGATCAGCAGCCCGAGCCCCCTGTGGCAACTCCTACGAGGGGTAGAGGACGAGGCTAAGGCCGTGCTAGAGGCCGAGGTTGGGGCAAGGCTCAGCCCGGAGTAGCAGCACCAGCGGCGGAGCCTCAGGTAGAGTTGAGGAGGAGGCTCCGGCCCAGACCGTTCTAGCAGGGCCAGCTCAGGTCCCAAAGGGGTTCATCGCTACCCCGGTACTCTAGGATGCTCTGGTCCATCTAGTGGGCCTTATGGAGAGTGTCGCCCAGGAAGGCTTACTTACTATAGCATCAGCCGTCTCCCAGGCTAGGGGAGGAGCATAGACTCCCGCTACTCGCACTCCGGAGCAGATGGCTCCTCAGTTTCAGACTTTAGCAGCTCAGCTAGTTGGAGTAGTTCAGCCGGGTGTGGTAGCTCAGACCGGTGATGGAGCAGTTATGTCTGCTGATGCTTTGTGGAGGTTAGACAGGTTCACCAAGCTCTTCACTGCTACTTATGGTGGTAAATCCTCAGAGGATCCCCATGACTATTTGGACAGCTGTCACGAGGTTCTACGGAACATGGGGATAGTGGAGAGATTATTGTTTGGCTAAGCCAGCTGGGTCACTGCTTTGACTTGGGATCAGTTCTCTCAGCTATTTCTGGAGAAGTTTCCTCCTATCACTCGGAGGGAGGACTATCGGAGGCAGTTTGAGCGTCTCCAGCAGGGTTCTATGACCGTCACTCAGTATGAAACCAGATTTATTGCCTTGGCCCGTCATGCTCTTATTATACTTCCCACAGAGAGAGAAAGAGAGAGAGAGAGAGGAGGTTGATCGTGGGTCTCGCTCAGCCTATTCGATTGCAGATGGCTAAAGAGACAGGAAGCGAGATTTATTTTCAGGATGCGGCCAATATGGCCCGGCGAGTTGAGATGGATCTATCACAGGGGAGTGGTCAGGGGTCTGACAAGAGGCCTCATCATTTGGGCAGATTCAGTTGTGCCTCGTCTGAAGGCAGGGATTCTTTTGGTAGATGCCATCCTCTCAGGCCGTTCCATTTAGCACTTCAGGCTTCTCATGATGCTCCGGGTGGCCATGGTTCTCATATGCAATATTTGGATCAGCTACCCTATAGTGCATCACCAGCTCCTATCAGTGCACCTCCGCTCCAGAGATTTCAAGGTGATTACTCAGGCCGTCAGGGTTAGTTTCAGGGTCAGCTGTCCCAGCAGCCGAGGACTTATTATACTTGTGGTGATCCGAGGCACATTGCTAGATTTTCCCTCGAGCCTCGAGCAGTTCTCAGCATTAGGGCTCTTGTGCTATGGTTCAGGCACCGGGTGTTCCACAGCCCGCTCGGCCAGATAGAGGTAGAGGTTAGGAAGCTAGAGGTGGAGGTCGAGGTATTAGAGGTCGAGGTCAAGCCGTTAGAGGTGGAGGTCAGGCCGCTAGAGGTGGAGGCCATCCAACAGGAGGCCGTCCCGGGGATGTAGTTCAGAGTGGTGGGGCCCAGCCCCGATGTTATGTTTTCCCAACCAAGCCTGAGGCTAAGGCATCCGATGTCGTTATCACATGTACGGTTTCAATTTGCAGTCACTACAAGAAAAGAGGTCTATTGTGGCGACAAAGTCGCCACTGAAAGTGCAAAAGTCGCCACAGAAGACAATCAGTGGTGAGCCTATAGTCGTTGGCTATAGTCAGTGGCTGAAACTCAATCGTCGCGGCTAAATTGGTCGACACAAAAGATATGCTTTCAGTGGCAACATTAATCGCCACAAAAGTTAACTAAGATTGACACAAAATACACCTTCAAGGGACGTTAGTCGCCACTGAATAGTCTTCTTTGGTGGCGAATCATTGTTGCCACAAAAGGTTTATCTTTCGTGACAACATTAGTCGCCCCAAATTGCTCGCCTTTTTGTGTCAACTTTTATCGTCACTAACATTCACTTACTTTTTGTGAAAACAGGGGATTGTTACCAAAACTAACCTTTTTGTGACGGCGAAATATCGCTACAATACTATTATTTTCGTGACAACAATAGTCGCTACAATAAAAATTTCCTGTTTTAAAAAATATTTATATAAAACTATAATAGATTCATACTAGTAGTCGAACAATAGTAAAGCAACCTATTTATAGTGGTAACAATACATTTCACGAAATAGAATTGTAGATAATCTTTTCATTGGTAAAAGTGTAAACAATCTAAATTAAAGTAACATTGTCATTGCACGTCCTCAACAAAAAGAATAAAATTTGTTTAAAATACTCCAAAAACTTCAAACTACTCCAATGTTTGTAAACTGCTCTACTGCGACTTCATTTCTTCATTGTTGATGTTCTTTGTTCCTGTCATTGTAAAAAAAAATAATATAATGAACAAAATTAGCAGATGCACGTACTAAAGAAAATATCTGTACAAGTAGCATATCGGCAAAATTAACTAAATGTTCAAAATTAACTTAAGAGATCCTGGTTCAGTTCTGTTCAAGAGTTAGGCAAAGATAAACAACATACTCAATTTATAAGTAGGAACAGATTCTTTATAGAAGATGCTAAGCAAACTGAGAAGAGCATTGACCTCTACAACTAAAATAAAATTCAAGGCAAAGGGATGAAATTTCAATCACAATTACGCCACAGGAAAACTAAAAGTACAAGTTAAAATATGCTCGCCAATTGATTGTATCAGTTTTCATTAACATGTATTTCATGCTAGATCGAGATGAGCAGAGTAATAAAATGAAAATCAAAACGCGCTTACTAGCGATGCCACATACTTTGACACTTTTCAAAAAAACCAATTCCATTGGGCTTCAATAGCTGAATCATGGTGATGCTGGTTCTATCTAACAAGGTTTTCTGTTTTGCAGGTCAATTTTCTGCACCTATGTCTTGCCTTTTGATGGATATTCGAATGGTGGTATTAGTATTTTACAATCAATCCATTGAAAGGAAGTTAAGGGCAGGCATAGGTGTTCATACAAAGTAGGACACACTGATAATTAAATTAGGCTTCTGCATTTGCTGCTATTGGAAAATCAGAAGAATGGGTGGAGATTGTGGTCCTAGAATGTTTAATAGAATTGGAAAATATGGAGCAAAGGAGTCAGGGGATGGTCAAAGTAAGCAGGGCACTCTGCTACAAAATTCATTCTGCGACATCAGGTTTGAGTGGAAAAATGAAGTAATAGGTGATGCTTTGCCCAGAATGTATAAACGAATTGGGCAATTGGGAGTATGTGATACATGGGAAGGTAAGGAGTGTACAAGGGGTACAGGGAGTTAGGCATTATTGGATTATAGGACTGCTGGTATAATATCTGAAGCAAAGCAGGACAGTCTGCTTCTCATATGCAGTAGTATCTGCTGCAGACTAAGTGTAGCAGCAATAAAAGGGAGTCTGCCCAGAATGTTCAACCGAAATGGGCAAGGTGGTTTAGATGGTAAAGGAAGTTGTAGCTGGAGGAGAAAAGAAATAAGAAGTAAGGAGGCAGAGGAGTTAAAGGAAAAGAAATTGAGAATGAGGCTTGCTAGCAACATCAACACTATCAAATCCATCTAAAGGAAATGGTGTTGGTGTAATTTTTCTACTAACATAGTTCTCTTTTTTGCAGGTACCATCTATTCACTCATGACTTGCCATTCAATACGACTTCTATGGGTGGTATTAGTACTTGCTACTCATTCCCTTGAAGAAGGAAAGATGGCAAGCATGAGCATGACAGTAGTGCAATCTGGGAATGCACTAGGCCTATACATAAATCGAGACTTCTTGTCTCACTTTAGGCACATTTCTGTAGTGCTACACCAGTATACAGCAGAGGAGCTATCATTGGATACAAGTAGCACAATAATAAGCAAAGGACCAGTGTGCACAATTACTACTACACATAACACAAATGGATTGCAGTCAATATCACCAGGTCTTAAGTGTCAGAATACGGCCTACGACAGGGGGACAACAAGAAAATGTAGATTCTCAACACACAATAGGATGCATCAATCAACAATCACAATCATCTTAGGGTCAAGAATTGGCAGAAGAAACAACCAATATGGCAACAGTTGTATAGTACATTTGTAGAGTATAGAAACATTAGCATTTACCTTTTGAATTCTAGCCATCATCGTAGCCATCTGCTCTTTAAATCTTTTATCAAGTTGTAGATTCATGTGTGCACGCTCCTCTTCTAATTTCTTTTGCAACTCCGCACGATCTTCTTCTAGCTTTCTTTGTAACTCAAAACGATCATCTTCTAGCTTCCGTGATTCAGCAGCCATTTGTTCTTCTAACTTTCTTTGCAACTCAGCAGCTTGTTCACGTTCTTCTTGTAATTTTCTGTCCATTTCAGCTTGCATATCTTGACGCATACTTTCCATTGCAGAAGACATACTTGCTTCTAATTCAACCTGCTGCACTCGGCTCTTTTTTGCAGGTCTTTTTCCGTACCCTTTCCCACGAACATAGCCAGTTCGTTCGCCAAGTACGGTGACTAAAATCTCATCTGCATTCATCGGATTTTCTTCAAATTGTTGTTGCTCCACAATTTCTTGGAGCTGCCCCTGCAATTATGCATAACAATTTATGATATAAAATAGGAGACATAAAATAAAATAAATAAAACACAATTTCAGGAGATTACATGAATTTGCTGCGACTGTGGATCTGACCACACCAGTTCATCTTTGTCATTCTTACGAGTATGTTGGAGCTCCCAAACTCGATCCGGTGGTGCCTTTTGTCCATTAACAGGATTTCTCTACGATTTATTAAAGTAGAGGAAAACTATTTTATTTCATAATTTAATTAAAGTAGACCAAAGGTTCAAATATATGAAATATTATTGTGCTAAATGAATTTGTACCGTTGATTCCTCCACTTCAGCAAATGACTTTGAGCCACATGAGTGTTTAGTGATTTGTTTTCCCCTGTTTATTTTGTTTCGCTCACTCACAGCCTGAAATTATATCCATAAATTAAGAACTAGAATTGAAATAGTAATTTGTCACATATTTATATTACCAAGTTACCTTGAATTCTAGACTTCCAAAATGTCCTACCAGAAACACCCAATCCTCAGGTGTAACATCACTTGGCCTATGAGATAATTTCTCTTCATCAGTAGCATAGCGAGAGTATTCAGCATGCAATCGAGTCTTCCATGTTCTAAAATGTCTTTTCATAGTATTGACCACAAGAGCTTGCAATACATGCTCTCGAACTCCCGTAGCTTCAAATTTATCCTAAATGCAAATACGAAAAGCTTTTGAGAGTAAATAAAACGTGTGATAAAAAGTCGATAGAACCTTTATTAACAAATTATTACCTTAACCTTCAACCACATCGCATCTCCATGTTTTGTGATTATTTCTTGCCAATCACCATCTCTGAATGAGATAGTGCTGCGCATAATCAAACCACAATAGTTAACAATTTCCCTAGACCCGGGACCTACAGCTCTCTCAATGTCATCTGGAATGACAATAGGAATTTTACTACTATGCTTAGTTTTCAAATCTACAAGTAAAGATTTGTATCTCCCTCACCCTTTATTGGAATTTTTGCAAGAACTCTCGCGCGTCAAAAACGTATATAATATTTAACAAATCATATAGCANTCAATAATTTGTGGTTCAACATCATCCCTATATAAGGACACCACAATATCAATTTCTTGAGCATGAATGCGCGATGTATTAATTTCAACTTGCTCTTGTTGATAAGCATCTTCACTTGATAATACTTCATCTTCAATTTCTGTAGAATTAATATCCTTTTCAGGCATATTAAAAAGGTCACGAGGATTTGTCTTCACAACAACAAGCCAATCTTTGTTAGACATGTCGTCCACATAGAAAACTTGTTCACACTGAGATGCCAACACAAATGGCTCATTTGTATTCAAGGCACAACGGGTATTCACACTTGTGAAGCCATATTTGTCAATCTTATATCCTTTTCCTAAGTGAGCCACATCCCACCAATGACACCTGAAGAGGTAAACTTTCTTATTTCCCACATAAGATAACTCGTAAATGTCCTCCAATATACCGTAATACTCCTTTGTTGAGTCTGAATCATCTCCTCTAACAAGAACTCCACAATTCTGTGTTTTTCTTCTCGACTCTATATCTCTTGTCTGAAATCTAAATCCATTCACCATTAATGTGGAATATCGAAGCACTAGAGGTCCAGGACCGAGTGCTAAGCTTATGAGATCATCATTTGCATGTCCTTGTGCAGATAGTTGTATGATCTACAAAAGACAAACAATACTCTCGTAATCAATAACATATGTGATAATAACATTAATATTCAATATGTCATTTTATTCATCACTTACATGTGCACGAAACTAATCAAAAAAGTCATTGTTATGCCTTCCATCCCCTATTGCACTTTGTCTTTGCATCTCTTTGGTGTGTTCCCTACATTTTAATAATGGGTTAGTTAGGAAAACGTAATTGAAACTATCCTAATACAAAATTATCTTGAAGTTCTCCAGAAACTTACTCAAGGAACGGCCAAACTTCTTCAAAATTTTGAAGCACATATATGGTTGCTTGGTTTAACTCATCACGAGATAGCGGGGCGGGATCTGAACCACCTTTTGTTCGTCCACTATTTTTAAAGATAGATATCTCACCATGTGACACAGATTCATCATCATTCCTAGCTGGCCTATTGAACTTGGTTGAGATATTCTTTAAGTAGCGCGAGCAAAATGTGAGGCTTTCTTCTGCCAAATAACCTTCTGCAATTGAGCCTTCAGGACGAGCATAGTTGCGAACATACGACTTAAGTATTCGCAAATACCTGTATACAAATGACTAGTTAAAAATAATGTGACATTTTGAAATTATAATATTGAAATTTAAAGGATAACACGTTACCTTTCAAAAGGGTACATCCACCGATATTGAACTGGTCCACCTAGTTTTGCCTCTCTTGCCAAATGAATGGGCAAATGAACCATGACATCGAAAAAATGCAGGAGGGAAAACCATTTGGAACTTGCACAATGTGATATCAATTTCAGCCTCTAAGATATCAAGATCTTCAATTGTCAAGCACTTAGAACATAAATTCTTGAAAAAATTTTCTATTTCGATAATTGATTCACTCACTTCCTTAGGCAACACACCATAAATTGCTAATGGAAAATATCTTCCAATAATACATGATGATCATGACTTTTTAATACATGTATCTTTTTCTCTTCAACCTTGACACACCTAGAAATATTCGATTAAAAGGCATCAGGAACCTTCAAATTAGCTAAGAAATTACACACTTTCAGCTTCTCTTCTGAGGATAATGCGTAGCATGCTGCTGGTAACAACACATTGTTCCCATCCTGAATTGGATGCGAACCTTGCCTAATACCAAGGTCCACCAAATCATACCTAATTTTTAACGTGTCCTTTGTCTTCCCATCCACATTCATCACAATTGATAAAATGTTATGGGACACATTTTTTTCTATGTGCATCACATCAAGGTTATGTCGTAACAAAAGTGTCTTCCAATATGGCAATTCGAAAAAAATACTTTTCTTCTTCGAATTGTAAGCATTATTAGGGGCATTACGCTTTCGCTTTTGCCCTTTACCGAAAGTCACATTACCCAACCCTTGTAGTTGCATAAGTACATCATCACCTGTTAAAGGATTAGGTGCAACTCCCTTTTCCACTTTCCCATCAAATAACCTCCTGTTTTTGCGCCATGGATGGTCTAATGGAAGTAAGCGACGATGCCCCATATAACACAATTTACTACGTAATGAAATCGATTGTGTATCTTTGTGGCAACAAGGGCATGCAAATTTGCCCTTGGTTGACCATCCTGAAAGGTTCCCATATGCAGGAAAGTCATTGATTGTCCACATAATAGCCGCACACATCATAAAGTTAGATTTTGAGTGTGCATCATAAGTTTCTGCTCCTTCCCATAATTCTCTTAATTCTTCAATCATCGGTTGTAAATATACATCTATATCATTGCCTGGACACTTAGGACCTGGAATAAGAAGTGTCATCATGAAATACTCACTCTTCATGCAATCCCAGGAGGGTAAATTGTACGGAACTAGTACGACTAGCCATATGCTATTGTTGGAACTCATGTTCCCATAAGGCTGGAACCCATCGCATGCTAAACCTAATCGAACATTTCTTAATTCAGCAGAAAAGCTGGGATGTTTCTCGTCAAAAGATTTCCATGCCATTGCATCAGACGGATGTCGCAAGATACCATCATCAACACGTTCCTCTTTATGCCACCTCATCTTTTTTGCTGTCTCTCTTGCCATGTATAATCTCTGCAGTCTTGGTTTGATAGGAAAATGTCGCATGACTTTATAGCTACTTTCTTGCCTCCATTCTCTTTTGACTTCCATCTAGACTCACCGCACTTAGGACATGACTGTGCATTGGCATGCTCGCGCCAATATAAGATACAATCATTCTGACATGCATCTATTTTGGTGTACCCCAAGCCTAAGTCTCGAAGTACTTTCTTTGCTTCATAGAAAGAATTTGGAACAAATGACTCCACCGGAAGAACTTCTTTAAAGAAACTCAACAAGTCATCCATTGATTTGTTCGTCCAATGATTAAGGCACTTTAAGTGAAGTAGTCTAACCACAAAAGACAACTTGGACACATTTTTACAACCAAGATAAAGTTCTGTCTCAGCATCTTCAAGTAATTTGTAGAACTTTTGTGCTTGCAAATTTGGTTCTTCATTGTGGTGTGGAAGATTATTTGCATCAGGTGTATTCGCATATCCATAAGCATCATGAATCATCCCGGTAAATATCATCTTCTTCAGCATTATCATCCTCTACTTCATCATTGTTTATCACATCAGAATTTTCAACTCTTACCAACACCTCTCCGTGCAAGTCCCACACTTTATAACTATCCCAAAACCCATTGCTCAACAAGTGTCTTCTTATTTGGATTTTTAACATGTACTCTGTATTTCTACACCCTTTACAAGGAAATCTGATCACAGTGCTCACATTTGGTTGACTGTATGCCCAATTAAGAAAGTTATCTATTCCTTTAATATACCTTTTATCACATTTATTCTTAATATTCAGCCAACTTTTATCCATTGCTATTTTCTACAAAAAAATGCAATAAAAAATGTAAGCACGTCACTAACCAAAACTAACCACGTTATATAAACAAGTGTTGAACTCATCTATACGAGTACAAACACTAGGATATAAGACTTTAGAAACATAGTAAATGAGAACATATTGAATATTCTAAAAACTAATTTAACACCAGCATTTGGTCTTATAGAATAACTAACATTAGTTCACCTCTAAAGTGCAAATCAAATAATAAATTACATAGGAAATCAAATAACATAGGATACAAGGAACTAAATTACATAGGAAATCAAATAAGTTGACAATAACATGTGATCGATCTCCAAACAATTATCCTAAATTCTAAGGGACAAAACTTAATCTTTAAAGGCAAAGTGTATCGTCGATACTAAATCAATGTATAATGACGTAAACTATGGTCATGTGTGATCGAAAAATTAAATTATAGCTATTATAATTTACCAAACTATTAAATATAATATCTAATGCTATGGATTAAAATGTGCAGATTACTTTCTCACTAATTATGTGGCAACAGGGGATTGTTACCAAAACTAACCTTTTTGTGACGGTGAAATATGAGGGTAATTTGGCTTGAACATACTTTAAATGAATGACCTGTATCGTTTGATGCCCCTATTTGTCAGTTGGGAATTGGATTCAATTTAATTGTAAAATGGATATGCAACTTTATTCTATTGATGTGGTCTACAAGAGTTCTTCTATGTATCCTCGTTACATACTTACATTGTAACTATTTAAGCTTAAATTGGTTCTGACAACATTCATATTTATTTATGCATCCAGTTGATGGAAGAGAGCGATCATGTGATGGAAATTCCAGCTAAGCAAAAGATGAGCGTCAACAGACGTTAACTATAGAGCACGGCGAGGAGCATAAAGCTGCTCTACAAAGAGCTGTCACCTTGGCTGTTCCACATACATTTTTGCCTTCTCAGTATGGAACTTTTGATGGAAAAGAGGATGAACAGTCCGATAAATCAGTTGGTGATTCATCCACAGGGTCGTCGACTAAGAGCAAGAATAAAGATAACTGGGAAGAACTGATTGAGCGTCTATTTAAGGATGAGTCAGGTCATATGATTCTGAAGAAACCACAGTGATAAGCAAGCAATGTTGTAACTAATACATAACTATTCCTAAAAATAGATGTAAATATGAAGCATAAGCATGTCAAAATCGGTATAACAGAAAATTCAATTTGATCAATCGGAAGTATCCATAAAATCAACTCAACCAATTTAATAGAAAACCATAACATCATGATTTTTGGAGTACTTCGAGTGAATTCACATAAAACATAAAGAGGGAAAAACATATTTCCTGGAGAAATCTGAGCAGAGAACGCCTAAATCTGAGTAGAGCACAGAAATTTTTTTGCTGGTTTACTTCTGCGAGAGTAGTTGCACCATATAGATCGAACTTCTTTCCTTAGGTTTTTTTTATTTGGAAGAATTGTAGTTGGAAAAGAGATCTTTTTACCTTATTGAAACAAAATTGTAGGGTTTTTTTTTGGTTCCTGACTTATTGGTTTCGCGGGAAACAAAATTTTGCACACTTTGGTTTTCCCCCTCTGTTTTTCGAAAAAGATTAATTTTGTTATATTTAAATAATTTAAATTCCAGTTTCTGTGGCGACTAAGTCGCCACTCATTCTTATACATGGCGACTATCTATGAATTGCTACTAAAACTTTTACATCAAAATTTTATTTTTGCGGGAAAGTAAAATTTAGCGGTATAGTTACAAGTATTTGTTGCGACCTAAGTTTATTTGTCACTAAAAGTACCCTTTTCATGGCAACTATGATAGTTTTCACCAAAGCTGTAATTATTTGTGGCAAATTTAATATATCGCCACTAAATCACCTACTTTTTGTGGCGAATAATATAGTCGCTGTTGAAATCCGTCACTAAAAACCTCATTTCTTGTAGTGAGTAGAGATGCATCACATCTGTTTGATCCAGGGTCTACATACTCCTATGTGTCATCTTATTTTGCTACGTATTTGGTTGTACCTCGTGACTCTTTGAGTGCTCTTGTATATATTTCCACACCGGTGGGTGTAGATCGTGTCTATCCTTCGTGTGTGGTTATTATTGGGGGTCTTGAGACCCGTGTAGATCTCTTACTTCTGGATATGGTTGATTTTGATGTCATATTGGGGATGGATTGGCTGTCACCATATCATGCCATATTGGATTGTCACTCCATGACCGTGACCTTAGCCTTGCTGGGGTTGCCTCGACTGGAGTGGAGAGGGATTCCTGGTCATTCTACTAGTAAGGTCGTTTCTTATATGAAGGCTCGACGTGTGGTCGAGAGGGGGTGTTTGGCTTACTTGGCATATGTGCGTGATTCTAGTACTGAGGTTCCTTCTATGGATTTCATGCCAGTTGTTCGTAAGTTTCCAAAGGTATTTCTTGGAGACCTGCCAGGGATGCCACCCGACAGGGATATTGACTTTTGCATTGATTTGGCTCCGGGCACTCAGCCCATTTCTATTCCGCCATATCGTATGGCCATGCCAGAGTTGAAGGAGTTGAAAGAATAGTTGCATGACTTTCTTGACAAGGGCTTCATTAGACCTAGTGTCTCGTCCTGGGGTGCGTCGGTATTGTTTGTTAAGAAGAAGGATGGATTGATGAGAATGTTTATTGATTATCGGCAGTAGAACAAGGTCACCGTCATGAACAAGTATCCATTTTCGAGGAATGATGATTTGTTTGATCAGCTTCAAGGTGCCAAAGTGTTCTCGAAGATTGATTTGAGATCTGGCTACCATCAGTTGAGGATTAGGGCATCCGATGTCCCTAAGACAGCTTTCCGCACTCGGTAGAGCATTACGAGTTTCTAGTGATGTCGTTTGGGTTGACAAATGCCCCAGCAGCATTCATGGATTCGATGAACCGAGTGTTCAGGCCTTATTTGGATTCCTTCGTGATTGTCTTCATTGATGATATTTTGATCTACTCCCGCAGCCGAGAGGAGCACGAGCAGCATCTTCGAGTCGTTCTTTAGACTCTGAGAGACACTCAGTTGTATGCTAAGTTTTCGAAGTGCGAGTTTTGGTTGAGTTCAGTTGCATTCTCTGGCCACGTCGTATCAGCAGAGGATATTCAGGTGGATCCAAAGAAGATAGAGGCAGTCAGGAACTGGCCCGACCCACATCAGCTGCAAAGATCCAGAGTTTCTTGGGTTTTGCGGGTTATTACCGTCGGTTTGTGGAGGGGTTTTCATCTATCGTACCCCGATGACCTGGTTGACCCAGAAGAGTGCCCAGTTCAGGTGGTCGGACGAGTGTGAGGTGAGCCAGAAGCTCAAGACAACTTTGACTACGGCACCGGTGTTGGTTTTGCCCACAGGTTCAGGGCCATATACAGTGTATTGTGACGTACATCGTATTGGACTTGGTGCGGTGTTGATGCAGAATGGCAAGGTTATTCACGAGAAGAATAATCGATTTTATGATTTGGAGCTAGCAGCCATTGTTCACGCGCTGAAGATTTGGAGACATTATTTATATGGCGTGTCATGTGAGGTGTTCACAGATCACAAGAGTCTATAGTATTTGTTCAAGTAGAAGGAGCTAAATTTGAGGCAGAGAAGGTGGTTGGAGCTATTGAAAGACTATGATATCACCATCTTGTATCATCCGGGGAAGGATAATGTAGTGGCCGACGCTTTGAGTGGGAAGTCAGCCAGCATGGGCAGCGTTGCGTATATTCCGATCCGTGAGAGACCGCTTGCTTTGGATATTCAGGCTTTAGCCAATCAGTTCGTGACGTCGGATGTTTCTGAGCCCAGCCGTGTGCTGGCTTGCTATCCGAGATCGGAAGTATGATGATCCTCATATGCTTGTCCTTAGGGACACGGTGCGGCACTAGGGTGCCAAGCAGGTCACAGTTGGAGATGATGGAGTTTTGAGGATGCAAGGTCGTATTTGTGTACCTAATGTGGATGGGCTTCGTGAGTTGATTCTAGAGGAGGCCCATAGTTCGTGGTATTCTATTCATCCCCGCGCCGCTAAGATGTATCAGGACGTGCGGCAACATTATTGGTAGAGGAGGATGAAGAAGGATATTGTTGTGTATGTAGCTCGGTGTTTGAATTGTCAGCAGGTAAAGTACGAGCATCAAAGACCTGGTGGTTTGTTCTAGAAGGTTGAGATTCCCGAGTGGAAGTGGGAGCGTATCACTATGGACTTCATTGTTGGACTCCCACGGACTCAGAGGAAGTTCGACGCAGTGTGGGTTATTGTGGATAGGCTGACTAAGTCAACGCATTTCATTCCTGTGGCAATTTCCTATTCTTCTGAGCGGTTGGCAGAGATTTATATCCAGGAGATTGTTCGTCTTCATGGTGTGCCTGTGTCTATTATTTCTGACTGAGGTACGAAGTTTACCTCGCATTTCTAGAGGCAGTTCAGCGTGAGTTGGGTACTCGGGTCGAGTTGAGCACAGTATTTCATCCTCTGACGGACAGACAGTCCGAGCATACTATTGAGATGTTGGAGGATATGCTCCGAGCATGTGTTATTGACTTTGGAGGTTCGTGGGATCAGTTCTTGCCATTAGCAGAGTTTTCCTACAACAACAGTTACCAGTCGAGCATCCAGATGGCTCCCTATGAGGCATTATATGGTAGGCGGTGTCGTTCGCCAGTTGGATAGTTTGAGCCGGGAGAGGCTTGATTGTTGGGTACAGATCTAGTACAGGATGCCTTGGATAAGGTTAAGATCATTTAGGATACGCTTCGTACAGCCCAGTCCAGGCAAAAGAGTTATGCCGACTGTAAGGTTCGCGACGTGGAATTCATGGTCGAAGAGTGAGTATTGCTTCGGGTGTCGCCCATGAAGGGCGTGATGAGATTTGGAAAGATGGGCAAGCTAAGCCCTAGGTTCATCGATCCTTTTGAGATTCTTGATCGAGTGGGAGAGGTTGCTTACAGACTTGCGTTGCTGCCGAGTTTATCAGCTGTGCATCCAGTGTTTCATGTGCCCATGCTTCGGAAGTATCACGGCGATCCATCCCATGTGTTAGACTTCAGCACTGTCCAGTTGGACAAGGACTTGACCTATGAGGAGAAGCCGGTAGCTATTCTAGACCGGTAGGTTCGTCAGTTGATATCGAAGAATTTCCCTTCAGTTCATGTTCAGTGGAGAGGTCAGCCTGTTGAGCCAGCGACCTGGGAGTCGAAGTCCGATATGCGGAGCCGATATCCCCGTTTCTTTTCCCAACTCAGGTACTTTTCTATGTCCGTTCGAGGACGAACGATTGTTTTAGAGGTGGAGAATGTGATGACCCAAAAGGTCATCTCCTGTTTTGGAAGTCAAATCTTTGCTCCGAGGCCTTAAAACCTCCTTTTGTTCCATCTCTATTTGCGTGTGAAGTCCGTATATCCGGAAAGCCCTTATGTGAAAATTTGAGAAAAACGCTAAGTTTTTCCTTTAAAATGAAATTAAGTTGACTTCGGCCAATATTTTGGGTAAACGGAACCGGACCCATGTTCCGACGGTCCCGTAGGTCCGTAGTAAAATATGGGACTTGGGCGTATGTCCGGAATCGAATTCCGAGGTCCTAGCCCGAGGAATGAATTTTTAAAAAAATGTTTGCTGGAAAATATAAAGACTCTTTGAAATGAAATGGTGCGTGTTCCTGATGGTATCGGGCCCATATATTGGTTCCAGAGCCCGATACAGGTCTAAAAAATAATTAAGTCGAACCTGTAAAATTTGGTAAGAATCGGAGTTGATTTGGTATAAATCGGACCTTTAGTCGAGAAAATGGAAATTTCAATGTTCTTGAGAATTTTATGAATTTGGTGCTAAATTCGTAGTTGTTGATGTTATTTTGATGATTTGATTGCACGAGCAAGTCCGTATGATATTTTTAGACTTGCGTGCATGTTTGGTTTGGAGCCCCGAGGGCTCAAGTGAGTTATGGATTGGCCACGGGGTTATTTGGACTTAGGAAAATGCAACTGTGCATCTGGTATTTTTGCACATGCCTCTGATCTCGCAATTGGCAGATCAGGCTTCGCAATTGCGAAGTGGTCAAGCCTGGGAAATGCGACCCCTGTGTCCCCAATGCGAACCAGGCCTGGGCAGGCCCTCATCACAAATGCAAACTGTGGGCTAGAAAATGCGAAGGCCCTTACATCGCAAATGCGACGATTTCTTCGCAAATGCGAAGATAGCAGGATATCAAAGGGTTTGCAATTGCAAACCCCTGATTGCAATTGCGATAACTGCACCTGTTAAGTGGGATTTCAGACGGGATTTTCATATCATTCTTCAAAATTTTAAAACCTAAACTCCCAAGGGCGATTTTTCAAGAGCAAGTTCTTCCCTAAATCATAGGTAAATGATTTCTAACTCATTTTCTTCAATCTATTTCATCTTTTTACCTAATTTCACTTCAAAATATAGGGATTTTCATGGGAAATTGGGTGTTTTTGGGTAGAAGTTAGGATTTCAAATTTTGGGGATTTGGACCTCAATTTGAGGTCCGGTTTCAAAACAAATTACATATTTGAGTTCGTGGGTGAATGGGTGATCGGGTTTTGGTTCGAACTTCGGCTTTTCACCAAGCGGGCCCGGGGTCGATTTTTGACTTTTTAGGGAAAACAATGGGAAATCTATTTTCATGCATTAGAATTGGTTTATTTAGCATTTATTGATATTATTAAGTAAATTATGACTAGATACACGTGAATTGGAAGTGGAACCGAGAGGTAAAGAGGTAGTTAAGGCTTAATATTGTCCGTGAAATCGAGGTAAGTGATTAGCCTTACCTTAGCTTGAGGGAACATGAGTTGTGGTCTTATTTTCTATGTGTTAGTATGAGTACGACGAAAGGTGTGGTGACGAGTATCTATACGTTGGTGTCAAGCATGCCCGTGAGTCTTATATTATAATTGTTGTGGCTCTATTATGTACCGTTCATGCTCAAATTGATGATTTACGATGTTGAACAAAGCTTATGAAAGTTTCTTGGTAATTGACTATCATTGAATATTGACTCAAGTTGAGTTTCATTTTGTAAAGTAATTGTTGAAAACGAGATCGGTTATAGCTGATTTCCTTGTCGGATGTTATTGTTGATATTGTTGATTCCGTTGCCGGGATATTACTGTTGATATTGTTGATTACCTTGCCGGGACGTATTGTTTGGGTGAGGAAGAGTGTAAAGCACGAAGGGTGATGTCGTGCATGATATTGTGAATGAGTGTAATGCACGAAGGGTGATGCCGTGCCGATATTATGAGTGTTAATGCACGAAGGGTGATGTTGTGCTATGATTTGAGAGTTAATGCACGAAGGGTGATGTCGTGCCGATATTGTGAGGAATAATGCACGAAGGGTGATGCGTGCCATGATTATCAGAGGCAATGCACGAAGGGTGATGCCGTGCCATTTCTGTTGTTTCATATGGTGAGGACGATAGCAAAAGCACGAAGGGTGATGCCGTGCACGTGTTACAATTTTATTATTCTTGTTTATATAGATATGATGTTCATTATGGTTCTTTATTGATGCTTCTTTATTGGTTTATTGTTAGAATCAGATATTCCCCGCAGCATGTCCCCTTCCCACCTTATTCTGTTGATTCCTATTGTTATGATTCTGTTTGTATATGATTTAACTGCACATGTTTATATGGTTGTCCTGTCCTAGCCTCATCACTACTTCGCCGAGGTTAGGCTCGACACTTACCCAGTACATGGGGTCGGTTGTACTAATGCTACACTCTACACTCTTTTGTGCAGATTTCGGTATCGGACCGGTGAGTATCTGAGGTAGCTTCCTTCAGTCCAGGGAGACCAAGGTAGATCTGTTGGCATCCGCAGAGCCTAAAGTCCCCCTTCCTGTTTTAGCTTTCTGCTGTCTCTTTTCATTCCGAGAACAGTTATACTTTTCTTTCTAGACCAGTGTCTGTAGAAATTCGTAGATGTTCGTGAATTTCTTACACCAGATTCGTGGGTAGACATGTATTGTATTATTTGAATGTGTTATAACTCTTCCGCACCTTTCATCTGTTTAGCTTTAGTTATTGTTTATATCTGTTTGGGTTGATTGCTAATAGGTTAAAACCTTAATAGTTGGCTTGCCTAGCTTTCACGAGTAGGCGCCATCACAACTCTCGAGGGTGAGAAATCCTGGTCGTGACAGTTTAATCACTTTTCATGATAAATATTGATTACACATTGATTATTACACCTAGTTTATGTGAATTTAAGGTGAAATATTTGGATTTTAGTCTATGTTATTGGAGAGTAAGATTTGATGATTTGAAGATTTATTTGTTGTTGGAATATGATGAATTGGTTTGGTTGGACTCGTTTTTTAATGTGTGTTCGAAATTTGTGAATTTTGTCGGATTTTGGGTAGCGGGCCTATAATGACCTGGTCGGTCATTTTGAGTGTTATAGCCCTGCTCCCCAATTTACTGTTTATTTTATGCTAAATTGTTGTTATATGACTTACAGGGGTAGTTGGTTCGACTCTGGGGATGTTTCGGAATGAGTTATGACACTTAATCTCAAGGTTTTAATCTTATGTTTAAAAGGTTGACCGGGTGTTGACTTTGTGTAAATGGCTTCAGAATGTAGTTCTGATGGTTTCGATAGCTCTGTAGGGTGATTTTGAACTTAGGAGCGCGTCCAAATAGTGATTTGGAGGTCCGTAGTGGAATTTGGCTTGAAATGGCGGAAGTTGAAAAATTATAAGTTTTGGAAATTTAGAAGTTTGACCGAGAGTTTACTTTGTGGTTACCGGGCTTGGATTTTGGTTCCGAAAGTTGGAGAAAGGTACATTGTGTCATTTATGACTTATGTGCAAAATTTGAGGTCAATCGGACTTGATTTCATAGGTTTCGACATCGAACATAGAAGTTGGAAGTTCATGAGTTCGTTAGGCTTGAATCGATGTGTGATTCATGATTTGTTGTTTGAGGTGATTTGATGCTTCGAATGAGTTCGTATGATATTTTAGGACTTGTTGGTTTGTTTAAATGAGGTCCCGGGGGCCTCGGGTGGATTTTGGATTGTTAACGGATTGAAATTGGACTTGGAAGATTGCTGAAGTTTTTCTAGTTTACAGGTCTTGTTTCCTTCTATGAGATCAAGTGGATAGGTCTTTGATCGCGAAATCTTATTTGGGCAGATGGGATTTTTACTCTACGCGTTCGCGAATTGTGGGCTGCGATCGCGTAGGTTAGTGAAGCAGTGAATCGGGAACGCGTGGGCTAGTCCGCGTTCGCGAAAAGGAAATGAGGCAGGATCTAATTTCACGCGTTTGTTCTTCGTGATCGCATGAAGAAGGGCGTGATCACGTAGGTCAGAGGAGGCAGTGCTTCACGTTCACGTGGATATTGTCGCGTTCGCGTTGGGTCAATTATTGGACAACTTAGTTTGTGCTTTGTGATCGCGAAGCATTTTCTGCGACCGTAATTAAGGACTTCTGGGCAGAATATTAATTCTCAAAAATGAGGGTTTGAGCTTATTTCACAATTTGATTTTTGGAGCTCGGTTAGAGGCAATCCTTGGAGAGATTTTCAAGGGAGTGATTGCGGTAATTGATTCTTACTTGGTTTTGGTTAAACTATTATATCTTTGATTTCATCATTTAAAAAGTGATTTGGGTTGAAAGTTTGGAGAAAAATGGAGAAAACTTCCTAGGTCAAATTTTGGGGATCTGAGTGAGATTTTGGTATCGAATTTGAGTAACTTTTGTATGGTTGGACTCGTGGTTGAATGGGTATTTGATTTTGTAACTTTCATCAGATTTTGAGACGTGGGCCCAGGGGTTAGTTTTGAGTTGACTGTTTGACTTTTGATATAGAATTTAGCATTTTCATATGGAATTGATTCCTATAGCTTCAGTTGATTGTATCGAATTGTTTGTGGCTAGATTCGAGGCATTTGGAGGCCGATTCGTGAGGCAACGGCTTGTTGGAGTAGAGGTTTGCGTGGTTTGAGGTAAGTAACTCTTCTAAACATGGTTCTGAGGGTATGAATCTCTAAAATTACATGCTATGTAATTAGTATTGCAGTGACGTGCATGCTAGGTGACGGGTGTGTTGGCGTGCACAGTAGTAATTGTGATTTAGTCAATTTCATGGAACTGTGTAGCTATCTTATCTGAATATTATTATTGTATTCTATGTGTTAGAGCAATTGAGTTGTGATTTATGCTAGAAATCCTATTTAGGTTATGTGCTTGTAGTATTGGGACACACATTGGTCATTCTTTGCTTTTGAGTTATTTGCTTAATTGCAATTAGGTATTCAGACGCATTCATCATTGCATATCATATCTTAGTCTCTGTTATCATATATTGTCACATCTTGTATCATTGACTTGGGCTGCTTAGCATGAGTTTGGTGAGCCCAGGAGACTGGAGAGAGTGATGGCTAAGTGAGGCCGAGGGCCTGTTTATGAGTGATATTTATGGCATCGAGCTACACGCCGCAGCAGGCTTTATTGATTCATGCCAGGATTTTGCTTATTATCGCGCTTGGGCTTGATCTGCCCCTCCGGAGTCTGCACACCCAAAGTGAGCGCAGTTGCTATTGATTCACGATATTTGATTCGGGATGGATCTGCCCTGGGCTGAATGTGCCCTATACAATACTAAGTGATTGAGTGTGATGAGTGAGACTTGAGACAGTCAGGTTGAGTACTCCGAGAGTGTGACTACGCGAGTTTTTAATTGTGTTGCATCACATACGATATGCATATTGACATGTAGATATAGCGATGTCGTATTCCTCATGTCATTCGGACTTGCCATATTTTATCTGTTCTAAGTTTAACTGTTAAACCTGGAAGCATGTCTACATCCCTGTACTGGTACTTGCACGTTATGAGTTTCTCTAAGATATTACTGTCATATGTTCTGTAAATTTTGGTACTGTTAAATTATGTATTTGGACCGTATTGTTCGGACTCGTCACTGCTTTCAATCCAAATGTTAGGCTTCTTGATTATTGAGTTGGTTGTACTCACGCTACACCTTGTACTTCGTGTGCAGATCTAGGTGTTTCCAGGCACGGTGGTTGTTGATCTCAAAGTTTTCAGCCGTTCGGAGATTATCGAGGTAGTTGCATTGGCGTTCACAGACCATGACACTCCTCCCTTATCCCTCAGTTTTACTTGTTTAGTTCTACTTTCATAGACATTATATTAGACTATGTATCTATATAGGTGCTCATGTACTCAGTGACACCCGGGTTTTAGAAAATTATGTATTTAGTTGTGATGTTTTCATCTAGTTTTATGAGATTTTCACTTATTTAAACTTGCTTTAGTATATTTTGAATTTAAAAGTGTTGGCATGTATGAGTTGTCGGCTTGCCTAGTATCATGATAGGTGCCATCACGACAGGTTGAGTTTTGGGTCGTGAGAAGGCCCGGAGTTGACTTTTCGGGTTGACTTTGCATTTTTGGTTCAAGACTTTAGCTTTATCATTTGTATTTTTCGATGGATTTTATTGATGATATTAAATTGCTTTGGATAGATTCGAGTCGCTCAGAGGACGATTCGTATTTCAGGGGCTTTTTAAAGTACTTATTTGTGCGTTTTGAGGTAAGTAACATATCTAAATTTGGATTTGAGGGTAATTATCCCTGGGAAATATGTTATTTGTGATTTTTTGAGGTAACACATGCTAGGTGACGGGCGTGTGTGCGTGCACTGAATATTCATGACCCAAGTGGACTTCAAATTATTACTGGACTTGTTTTTCTATCACGCCTTGTTATATCCGTGTTTTGCCTACTTGTTTGATTGTCTAAGCTGTGGTTCATGTTAGAAATCATGTTTAGGCTATGTGATTAATTTGTTGCGACACATTGGATAATTATTGTTGTTTTGAGCTATTTGTCTTAACTGTAGATATACACCCAATTACGATTCTTTATTCGTATATCATATCTCAATCTCTATACTTTATTTATTGTTAGATCATGTTGTTGTTGTTTTTCATGAGTGATATTATCTGGCTTGACTGGTATGTGATTGTGAGCTCTTGAGACTTGAGATGTTGATGATTGAGGTGGGCCCTAGTGCTGTGTTGGGAGTACTATTTGAATCAGGTTAAACGCTGCAAAAGGTCATATTGGCTTTATTGTTAGTTGGATCGGGTTGCACACCACAACAGGACAATCGACTTTAGATTAGCACTTGGGCAGAATTCACCCCTCCATAGCCTAACATGCCAGCAGGGAGCGCAGGCACATGGATATATACACGTACTTTGGTGAGGGGCATTGATGCCAGACACCTGTAAAGTGCTGAGTAATTTTGTGTGCATGATGAAGTGGACAATTGAGTCAGGCATTATGGGTGTGCTATGAGTGAGAGTACTTGAGGATATCACTGTGAAAGCAGGAACTTGACATGCATATTTGACATGTAGATATAGAGATGTATTTTTTTCTCATAATGAAATATTCTTATCCGTGTTGAACAATAATTGTTATACTTGGAAGCATGTCTGAATTCCTGTAATGTGAACTAGCTGAATATGATAATTCCTATTTACAGTTGTTTTCATAATTATACCATGTGTTGTTATTGATATTGGTCTCTGACTGTTTCATCTGAGCTCGTCACTGCTTTCAGCCGAAGGTTATGTTTGTTACTTATTGAGTACATGGGAGCGGTTATACTCATACTATACTCTGCACTTTGTGTGTAGATCCAGGTACTTCCGAACGTGGTGATAGATAGAGTTGTGTTGGTACCAGTACTTGAGAGAATACGAGGTAGCTGCTAGTACGCCCGCATACCTTGAAGTTCTCTTTCATTTATTTCCTTTGTTATTGTTCTATTGTCCAGACAGTTGTATTGAGGACTTGGCTTTGTACTTTAATATTCAGTAATGCTCGTGTACCCGTTGACACCAGATCCTTGGGATGGTTGTAGCAGTATTGTTGTTGTTTTCATAAGTTATTTCAGAATATTTCTGTTGTTGAGTTTATTAAATCATGTTTATTCAAATTTGTTGTTATTGTGTGACTGTTGGCTTGCCTAGCAAGTAGTTTAGGCGCCGTTGCGGCTCCGGGGGAATTGGATTGTTACACTAACTCTAGTTAGGAACTAAGTGTTCCAAATCACTCCCGAACCCCTTGGGAACAAAACCACATATTGCCACAGGTCATAAATCATCAAAATATCCTATGAAATTTTGAAATATGGAAATAGGGAAATAAGGATCTAAATCTCAAAACGACTCATCGGGCTGCTACAATATGCCATCATTTGCTATAAAAATGGTGGGGTCTAAAGGAATAATGCAATATTATATCACATGCACTTATTATATAACTTAACAGACGGGTGCCAAGCTTGCTTATTAAGTATTTAACAAGTAGTGAGTCTATTAATTGAATCAAATGCAAATTGTGATTGCCAACAAGGATATATATCAGAAATAAATATTTTAATTAGCACATGTTTATTACTCCCTATATTTCAATTTAGACGGCACATTTCACTTATCGAGAATAAATTACATGAATTTGACCAACATTTTAAAATATATTTTGTTATCATATTATGAGAAAAATTGTAACTTATAGTACTTTTTGTGTAATTTTTTGTATATTGAAATTTTAATTTTAAAATATTAAGTTGAATTAATTTAAGGCGAAATAAATAAACGGCCCCTTCAAGTTGTCCTTAACGGTCAGCCAGACACCTCCACTGATCACATTTTCAGTTGGACACTTCAAGCCTTCAATAAAGTAGGTCAATTAAACACCCGACCTCATCAGCCCACCTTGCGTGAAATACACTCTCGGATCTATGTCAAATGAACAAATGAGAAAATGCCATGTGTAATTAATTAAAAAAAAATCCACCTATTATAAAACAAAAACAAAAAAAAGCAATAATAATAATTTGAAAAAGAAAGAAGAATAATAATTATGGAAAAAGCTCCTTTAATCACTAACTCTATGAATCACCGCCAGCCTTCCTCCTCGTCTACAGCCCTTCCTCCTCGTCTCCAGTTTTCTTCAGCAACTATTTTACAGAAGAGGGAAATTGCGAAAAGAAAAAAAAATCAAACACACCACTCACACTAATAAAGGGAAACATACTGCAAAAACATGGCCGAAATAATTCAGAACAAAACCAAGCACAAGAAATAGCAGTGATAGAATTACCAGATGAACATCAAAATTTCACCTGTGAAATTTGTATCGAGCCAATGTTGATACCCAACAGAAAATTTAAGGTCCAAAATCATTGTGTTCATCCATTTTGTATCGACTGCTGATTTGAAGCAAAGACGAGCAATTCGGGGCCTTGGGCCTTTCACATTTAAGGCTAGGGTTTCAGAATTTTAGGGTTTGGAAGGGGATGATGAAAATAGGCATTTTCGGCAAGATTCGCAATTTGCCTTCAAGTCTTGTAGCTGCTTGGATCACCGCAAAAGCCGAATCAGGTTCCACTGCAAAAATTGAACCTAGCTCCATATTTTGGGTTGTCTTCTCAAAGTCCTAATCTTGCTTTTGCTTTTTTTGTTTTTTCCCTCATTTTTTTTAGAATAAAAGATTTTCTCTGTTTGCTTTTCTGGGTCTTTGCAGGATTGATTCTCCTTAAATTATTTATTAATATAAAAAGAACAGGAATTTTGAGAAAAGGAAATCACTATCGTTTTCAAACAAAACATGTACATTGAAGTTAACGAAATGACAATATTAGCCTCAGGGCCGGCTCTAAATCTCCATTGCTGTAAGCTTTTATACTACTATTGGTAGTAATTGTTTATGAAGAAGAGGGGGGTGGATTAATGGCGGAAGGAAGAGGTTTGGTGAAGATGGAATATTTTGGGAAGAAAGTGAAATTAATGTGAAAAATAAAATACAGTGGAACCCACATAAAACAAAGTTAAATTAAAAAAAAAACCTTAATTTTTAGCGTTTCACGCGCTTAGAATTAAGTATAAAACACACACTTTGCCATGTCAGCGTGAAGGGTTCACGAGGTCGTACTTTAGTGGAGAAGAAGTGTCCAACTGAAAATGTGATCAGTTGAGGTGTCTGGCTGACCGTTGAGGACAACTTGAAGGGGCCGTTTATGTATTTCGCCTTAATTTAATTTAGTTTCAAAATTTAGTAAGCGAAATGTGTCATTCAAATTGAAACAGATTGAGTACTAGTTATGAAATAAATCAGATTAAGAATAGTGACAGATCATGATATTTTTATTACTACTAAGGCACTTTGTATAGTTTAACAGCATCTCTTAGTAGCTATATTAAAAATAAGCTTTTCTTTTTGGACGGGTTCACTTTAATTCTAACATGCATCTCCCGTAACAACAGATCTAAATAATACGATACTTGAAAAGTAATGAGATACTTCCACAAAAACTTTCATAAAGTGTGAAGTAACTTCATAGAATGACATTGTTCAAGCTTGGTTTCTTTCTAGCTATCCTTCTGATGGCAGCACCTACAAGTTAATATCTATCTTATAATCTTATTATCTCGATCTATTAATTTTTAAACATGTGTGTAACTCTGACATATTCATCTTTATGCATGGCTATGTAAGTGCTTCTACGCAAATCGTTTGAATGTCAATTTTATGTTATAATTTTTGAAAGTCCACCATTTTTTGCTTCCATTTTATATCAACAAGATCAAGGAGGAATGCTTAGAAGAAGGTTGATTAGAAGACAGTCTGTTTTGTGTAATACTAGGTCTTCTACTAGTACTGTACTAAGTAACTATAGTAATGTGTTAGCTACTTCAAGTTTAGTTTGTAGTAATGGTTCCTCTACGGGGAACATAGAAACAATCACTACTCATGTAAATCTTATGCCACTTACGCATCTTGTAAACGGCTCTCCTATACGAGCTTAGCTTATATATAATATAAATATCCTTTTGACCAAAAAAAAAAATTATGTTATAATAATTCATGATTTTATGTTTTTTTGGTTAAATATCTTAGTCAAAGCTGCACCAAATGTTGATCTTGATGTCTCAAAGACAGCGAGAAGATTACTTCCACAACTTAATACTTGTTTGAGATCTTGTGAAAACAACAGTAATTGTAGTGATTGTTGGCTTTGCTGTACCTGCAAAAACTATTATGGAGCTATTACATTCATGTGTCAGGCATAAATTTCACAAGAATAGTACGTTGAAATCATATAACAATAAAGTCAGTAGCAAATCTGTTTAATGCATTTATGTTTTAGTGTGATTTCAATGCTTCTTTTCCTTTTATTTGTCGTCTTTAATAATTGTACGAATAATGAAGAAAGTGAGGTGTTACTTTCTATTCATAAATAAATGAATTTTCAAATTGAATACCATTTGAGCTAATTTATTTTAGTACTTTAATCATCGGCACACATATAGTAGATTTATTTATGAATTTGGCGCATATGTAATTTATATTCGAATCCTTTTTCTTATCTTCATGGTTCCCTTTACATTGACTTTTCTTTAACACAATATGGTTCCAACTTTTTGGCAATTTATGTCGATAAATTATTCAATTTATAACAAAATGAACTTATATAAGTAGTAAATTTACAAAAATGAACAAAAAGATCGTAATCGGTGAGTGTATCAACCAACGAATCGTTGGCAGTTCAACTAACGAAGTTAGCTATGAATGTTCAATTAGGAATATCCCATATTGGAATGAAAAAGAAAAGTTAGGGTCCATATAAATCATCACTAGAAAAGTCAGTTGTCGAGGCACCATTTGGACAAAACTGTGATATCCTAAAGGTTGCGCTGAAGTAGATCATAATGGCTAAAATTCAAAAATAGCCAGATTTACAAGTAGTAATTGAAAATAGTCACAGTTTCAAAAGTAATCGAAATTTAGTCAAATTTCATGTAAAGATAAATCTGAACGAAAACACTGTTCAAAAGTCGGAAAATATTCCAGTATAATATACTGGAGTTCGAATATTTTACATGCAAACTTCCAGCATAATATGCTAGAAGTTCATACACAGGTGCTCCAATCTCCAGTATATTATTGTCACGACCAAAAATTCACCAGTCGTAATGGCACCTAACCCAACCCGCTAGGTAAGCCATCTAATAACTATCCAATTCCATTAAACTCAACCAAACAATTAAATAGAGAAGCTAACTGAATTTTATACATTTCTCACTTAATGGTAGTACAAATCATGAGCTTCTAAGAATAGAGTTTACAAAGCTGATATGAAAACAAATAAATATTCCGTTTGAAAAGTACATAAACAGAGTTTTATAAATCTACGGCTGTCATGAACAAGAGGTAGCCACAAACCGGAACACAAGTACATCTTCCAATTCAGCTCCCATCGACCTCAGCAACATCGGCATCCGGAGTCTGCACGCAATGTGCAGGAAGTACAATATGAGTACAACCAACCCCATGTACTAAAAAAGTAACAAGCCTAAACTAGGTTGAAAGCAAAGACGACCCGGAACATAGGTCGGGTCCAACACCAATAACCAATAGCAGTTCATAACACTGTAAAACAAGTACATAAAGAAGTAGCTAAGAGATAGAATGCTTAGCCTTTTCATATTTTTCCAAAAATAGTTCCGCCTTTCAAGAATATCAGTGAAAAACCCAAATTTTTTTACCGAAAACGTCATGAAATATGAGATAGTTTGTAAATTGTATTTCTTTTTCAGAAAGTCCTTTTTCACAATAAATAAGATGTTCCATTTTTCTTTCCTGATAGTAGGTGTGAGATACCTCTCTATGACCACATATCAATGTGTGTAAAAATGTCATGAATGATGTGACACCATACTGCATGAGGAAAATGCGTCTCTATGCATGTATGCCATATATGCAAGCCAATGCCATGTATATCAGAGATGAATCATGTACTCACACTCTCAGAGTACTCAACCTCACGACATCCCACTCAACCACTTGGTACTGCATATGGCCCATACGGCCCAAGGAAATACATCCCGGAACATATATACAACACTGACTATAAGTCGCCCAGTACCGAGGATAAGGGGTAATCCAACCCTGTCACACCTCCTTTTTTACACACCAGCCCGAAGGGTAATGTATAAGGGAATTTTTATAATTAAAGTGACATTATTCGAAATGGGATTATTTATTTATTTCAGAGTCGCCACTTGGGATAGGTTTGGCATTTGGTGTCCCAAGTCACCGATTTATCTTGAATCCCAAATCGAGGAAAATTTCGACTTCCCGAATGGAGTCTGCGAACCAGAAATTCTAAGTAAGAAATTCTGTTGACCCGAGGGAAGGTGTTAGGCACCCCCGGATCCCGTGGTTCAAGCACGGTCGCTTAAAATATTATAATTGGCTAAAAATCTGATTTTTATACATGTCATCCTATAGTGCAATTTTGAAATTATTCACCGCTTTTAATTAAATTTTTAAGAAATTGAACGTCGTTTAAAACATGTTTTCGGATCACATCACATGAAATGCACCCGGACCCTCGACACATATTATTCAACGTTTTGGGATTTGGATTTGGGTCACATGAAATGCACACCCGAATTTAGGAAGATAATATTATTAAAGAATGCGCCTAAAGCGGCTAACGTGTTATTAACTTTGCGGGAGGCCATGGAAATTCGCTAAATGGCACGTCCCGAGTTCTAAATATTTTTTAATGAAGTAATTAAAAGAGGGACACACAGTTATGAATTTTATTTGGCGCGGCTCACCTCAAATTATTTTAAAGGCCAACCTGAAGAAACTATGATTTTCTATTGAATATTGTCTCTAAAAGGGCCTTAATTAATTAGCATTATTAACTATTATTATTAAAAGCATTCAAGGAATTTGGGCCTCAAGTTCAAGTCCACACTTAAACAAAAGGAAAACCTCTTAATTCAAATGTACTACTTCGCTTGGAAGGCCCAAATTATAATTCAAATTTACAAAATCCTTAATCTAATAGCTTCAACAAGCAAGATGGGGCTTTTTGGCGTGTTGGGCCTCAAAAGCCAACCCATGAGACTGTCCGATTTCGTATTTAAAGCTGTTTGAAAGTTGTCTAAAGCATGGGCCTTAGGGCAGGCCCAAATCGATATCCAGCAGGTCATGGGACTCAAGATCAAATCCCATGGACCTAATTTGGTAAAATTAATTACCAGGCTGAAGGTATTTGGCCTATGTATTATTGCAGCTGCGCTAACGTTTGGCCCAGTCATCACGAACCCAGCCAATCCAGGCAGTAACATGAACATAATGAAATGAAATAAAATAAAATCAATCCTGACCTTATGCTTATACTCAGGTTACATGTGTAATGATGCATCAGTATATTTACTTCTGAGATTCTACCCTTTAAAATAAAATAAAATCCAGTTTCATTTTATACATGTTTTGGAGTCGATTCATGTACTGAAACGAAGCAAGTAGCTATGAAGGCTCTTAACGGCGAAATACTGAAAAACAAAACTTAAGGCTAGACATTTCTACATAAGAATCCATATACTCAATCCGTCAGTATTTACTTAATGCTATGAATACCCCAGTTTTTTTTAACAAATTGGAGAGAGGTCCATCAATGCCCACATATTATCATTATGCTGAAACAAACTATGTCAAACTAAGTACTATTATACTAAACTATTGTTCTTCAAGGATTATAAACAGAGGTTGAGCAGTGAGAATGTGAAGGAAAGCACCTCATGAATTCAATAGTCCACAATACATTACAGTCCAAACAGTCCAGATTAATTACAACATTCAGTTACTCGAATTTTAATTGAACTAATCTATGAGCATATTCAGGAAAGAAATAACAAGAGCAGCCAGCGCTTCTATTTCACATCTCAAATCAATCATACATTGTCGTGGATTCAGAACTTGTACCTGGGATTTGAATCACAATAAGAAGGAGGAGAAGTTAGCAGCAACAAACGACAACCAGCAGCAAAGGAATGGAACATAAATGGTTTTGAAGACCAGTAAAATGAGATTCAAATCTCAGTATTGAAGCCAGTTGACTATCAACAGGAAAATTGACCTCAAACTTTATTTCAAATCCAAATTCAACTCACTTTTACACCTTTGAATGCTCAGAAATTGTTTTGAAGATGAAAAACATAGAAGACCTAATAGAACAGTATTTTTTGTGGGATTTTCTGCTATTTTTTCTGATTTTCAGAATACCTAAGATCTAAAATGAACTCTTAAACTCTGCAGAATTTTTGAACTTTTTGTTTTTGAATTTTTGAATTTCAAATTTCAGCCCCCAAAACTTGTGTGGATTTTTTTTCAGATTTCCAAACTTGTATTGTAAGGCAAGGCACTGCCCTTTTATAGACAAAATTAGGGCAGCATTCAGATTTTCCTTTTGCACCCTTGCCCCCTCTTTTATTTTTAGTTTTTGCTTAGTTAGTCCTTTACTTGTTGGCTTGTTGCCCAAGTTACTACACTTAATTCCTGAATTTCAAATTAGAACCCCATCTAGAAGGTTCTAAGGGGGTTCCAATTCAGTTACTGCATGATTCTTTTACTGAGAAATGCCTATACTACCCCTGTCCTTACCCCTGAATTACTAAACCGTGTCAAACTAACTCTAGCCCTTTGAACTTGGTCAAAAATGACCATGGTTAACTAATAAAGGTCTGGACTATTCAGCTATAACCAAATCAATCTCGAAAACTCTAAAATTGAATTATCAAGTCCATTTAATGCTAAACAAAGCTGGAAATTAATCCTAGTTTATACTATTAGCAAACTATTTATTACCAGTTAAACAAAATTATGAATCAAACACGAAATTAAAAAGAAATAGAATCATGCTATCAATATTGGATCATGAATCGTCAATTAACAATCCAAATATGAATCAAACTGTATCAGAAGATGAAGACTAAACTTAATAGTAGAAATCTAGGAAAATTAAAAAAAAAGCAAATACTAAAAATAGACGGGAAAAAGTAATAAGAAATAAAAAGAAAATGAAGAGAGGAGGATTACCGGAATTGAAACTTGGCTTAGGCAAATCCAATTGAAAATTCTTGATCAAACTAGCGTTTAATCGTGTGTTTTTTTGTGAGAAAACACACGGCTAAACACTATAATGGTCAAGCCATCAGAGAACCCCCAATTCGTGAAACTAGGGTTTGAGGCCAAACTTCGATTTAAAATTCGAAACCCTGGGGAGAAATTTGAAGGCTACTGATGGTGGATTCGTAACGATGGAGGTGAGGAGAGGCCCTGGTGTGATTTTGGTTGGGTTTGGAGGATTTTGGGTTTGACCGCTTCTTTTGATTTAAGATTCGAAAGATTCGGCTGGGATTTGAGGGAAACGGAGTGTGGATATGGAACGGGGAGGTAGAGGAGAAGCTATAGTGAATATTTGGGGTTATTTAGAGTTTCGCCGCCGCCGTATCCGATTTCCGACGGCGGCAGACGACGGAGGGCGGCGGCGTTAGGTTTTGTGTGTGTAGGGTGATCTGAGACGGAAAGGGAGGGGGGGGGGCATGCGTTTGGACAGTTATATATTTATGGACCCCGACTTCTGAGCCGTTGGATCATGTAACCTCGACGACTCAGATCTCATGGCTCAAAACGACGTCGTTTCGATTAAAAAGGTGCTGGACTGGTGGCTTTGGGTTGGGTTTGGTCCGGTTGAATGTTATTTTAATTGGGCTAAACGAATTGTTGTGAGTAAAGGCCCAAAAATGACTGGCCTGTTTTCCCTCATCTCTTTTTCTTTTACTCATTTTATTTCTTTTTGTTTTATTAAATGCAAAATTAATAAAGACCTGAACCAATTCTAAAATTAAACTAATTAAAGTTCTAAAATTGACTAGATGCTAATTTTAAAAAGGAAAATTAAAAAAAAAGGAAATTAAAGGTAAAAATGTAAAAAGGACTATTTTTGTTATTTTTTCCATTTTTGTAATGCTAATTGACTAATAAAAATACTGAAATGAGGTCCTAAATGCAAGCGTACTATTTTGTACTTTTTTAGGAATTATATCAATTAATAATGCACACACAAAAATGCAAACAAAACACAAAATCATGCAATTAATTTCCTAAAATTCAAATAATAAAAGAAAGATCCTAATTCTAATGAATTTTGTAGGAGTAATTAAACGAGGCAAAAATCACATGCTCACAAACCCTATGGAGAAATCCATCTCCAGGTATCAAGTACTTCGGACAAATCCATGCCTAGGGAAATCCATCTCTCAATAATATATAACTGCTAAACCACCCGGTACAGTATATGGCCCATACGACCCAGGAAAATCCATCTCGGAACATACTCAACAATGACTATACGTCACTCGGTACCGAGGAAAAAGGGAAATCCATCCCTGTGGAGGAATCCCTCTCCAAATATCAATACTTCGGACAAATCCATGTCCAGGGAAAGCCATCCCACCATAATATCATCCGCGATCAATAGGGGTGTGTTACAGACTCCGAAGGATTCCTACAGCCAAGCGCTATCATAATTATCAATATAACTGTTGCGGCGTGCAACCCAATCTCATAACTGTCACTCATAATTAGGTTCTCGACCTCACTCAGTCATCAATCTCTCGGGTCTCACCCACGAGCTCACAATATCATGAAAACTGACTCGAAATAATGATATGATGTATCAAAAGGTAACAATCGAGACTGAGATATGATATGAATGCATGAATGTGATTGAGTACGAAATATCAATGAAAACCAATAAGATGACAGCAAGAAATGACCGCTAGGGGTCCCAACAATATCATCATAAAGCATAAACATGATATCTAGCATGCTGTATAGCTCAATTACTTTATCATTGGTGAAAAACACAAATATCAACAAAGTGGGCCACTAAACAGTGCCCTGGAAACAACAGAGTCACATCTCACAGGGTGCACGCCCACACGCCCGTCACCTAGCATGTGCGTCACCTCAACACCAATCACATAACACATAAATTGGGGTTTCATACCCTCAAAACNCTAAAAGTTTGAAAACTAGTACTTATCTTGAAACTAAAGCCAAATTTC